>NW_027033149.1:0-5783 GCF_034236695.1 Oncorhynchus nerka | reverse complement strand
CTCCTCCCTCTCTCCTCTCCTCTCCTCTCCTCTCCTCTCCTCTCCTCTCCTCTCCTCTCCTCTCCTCTCCTCTCCTCCTCCTCTCCTCTCCCTCCCCTCCCCTCCCCTCCCTCCCCTCCTCCTCCTCTCCCTCTCCTCTCCTCTCTCTCCTCTCCTCTCCTCTCTCCTCCCTCCCCTCCCCTCCCTCTCCTCTCCTCTCCTCCTCTCCTCTCTTCTTATCCTTCTATAAGGGAATAGGTTTCACTTAGGACGGGACCCGGGGATAATCAAGAAGCTTTGAGACAGTAGTAACATTGGGAGGACTATCGTCCTGAGACAAGCCAAGGTTACAGAGGTGAACCTGCAGGCTGAATGCTGATTGGCCCAAGGTGTTGATTGACAGGTCTCACTCCCCAGTGTTAGAAGTTCACGTTTGTTGCCCTCCCTCCTCGAACCCGGCCTCCCAGCGTTCTAAAGCGTTGCCCTATAACTCACATTAGCATCTTCCACCATCACAGAGAGCATCTCTCCACCATCACAGAGAGCATCTCTCCACCATCACAGAGATCATCTTCCACCATCACAGAGCATCTCTCCACCATCACAGAGAGCATCTCTCCACCATCACAGAGAGCATCTTTCCACCATTACAGAGAGCATCTCTCCACCATCACAGAGAGCATCACACCACCATCACAGAGAGAGCATCTCTCCACCACCAGAGAGCATCTTCCACCATCACAGAGAGCATCTCTCTCCACCATCACAGAGAGCATCTTCACCAGCACAGAGAGCATCTTCCACTCATCACAGAGAGCATATCTTCCACCATCTACAGAGAGTATCTCTCCACCATCACAGAGAGCATCTTCTCCACCATCACAGAGCATCTCTCCACCATCACAGAGAGCATTTCCACCATCACAGAGAGCATCTCTCCACCATCACAGAGAGCATTACATTTACATTTAAGTCATTTAGCAGACGCTCTTGTCCAGAGCGATTTTACAAATTGGTGCGTTCACCTTAAGACATCCAGTTGAACAGCCACTTTACAATAGTGCATCTAAATCTTTAAGGGGTGAGAAGGATTACTATCCTATCCTAGGTATTCCTTAAAGAGGTGGGGTTTCAGGTGTCTCGGAAGGTGGTGATTGACTCGCTGTCCTGGCCGTGAGGAGTTTGTTCCACCATTGGGGGCCAGAGCAGCGAACAGTTTTGACTGCCTGCGCGGGAACTGTGCTCTCAGTGGTAGGGAGGCGAGCAGGCCAGAGGTGGGATGAACGCAGTGCCCTTGTTTGGGTGTAGGGCCTGATCAGAGCCTGGAGGTACTGAGGTGCCGTTCCCCTCACAGCTCCGTAGGCAAGCACCATGGTCTTGTGCGGATGCGAGCTTCAACTGGAAGCCAGTGGAGAGAGCGGAGGAGCGGGGTGACGTGAGAGAACTTGGGAAGGTTGAACACTGATGACGGGCTGCGGTCCTGGATGAGTTGTAGGGGTTTAATGGCACAGGCAGGGAGCCCAGCCAACAGCGAGTTGCAGTAATCCAGACGGGAGATGACAAGTGCCTGGATTAGGACCTGCGCCGCTTCCTGTGTGAGGCAGGGTCGTACTCTGCGGATGTTGTAGAGCATGAACCTACAGGAACGGGCCACCGCCTTGATGTTAGTTGAGAACGACAGGGTGTTGTCCAGGATCACGCCTGGTTCTAGCGCTCTGGGAGGAGGACACAATGGAGTTGTCAACCGTGATGGCGAGATCATGGAACGGGCAGTCCTTCCCCGGGAGGAAGAGCTGCTCCGTCTTGCCGAGGTTCAGCTTGAGGTGGTGATCCGTCATCCACACTGATATGTCTGCCAGACATGCAGAGATGCGATTCGCATCTCTCCACCATCACAGGGAGCATCTCTCCACCATCACAGGGAGCATCTCTCCACCATCACAGAGAGCATCTCTCCACCATCACAGAGAGCATCTCTCCACCATCACAGAGAGCATCTCTCCACCATCACAGAGAGCATCTCTCCACCAAGCGATGGCAACAACAGCGTTCACACACATTCTATTCTGACACTCTAAACTTCCCCCGGTCGGCGATCAGAGTGGAGTAATAAATAAATATTAAACAGGAAGTGACCTCCTATTGGATGCCTGGGGTGAACCTGGAGCTGCCTTTGACCTCCAGCTCTCCCTAGGGATTCTGGGAGGACAGAGGTTAAACCGCTCTGCAGACGCTTAGTAAACGAGTCTCGCTGGCTGTTATCGAAAAGAACACTCTGTGTGTCCTGCGTTCCAAATCGATCCCTACTCCTAAAAATAGTACACTACTTTTTAACCAGAGTCTCGTCTTCACTGTGGCTAGATGATACCACTCAGACAAACTATTTAATGTAATGTTTTCAGTCCTCAGAAAAAAAGAGCATGGAGGAATGAAGCCTAAAAGAAAAGCTTGGTGATTAAAAATTCCAAAATGATCAGCTCACACAATCTGTTACATGGTTTGACTATTCAGTGACTTTTCACGGAACAACTGAAACTGAACACAACAAAAGATTCTCTGCAGAAACCAAGAGTTGGCCGATGCCATAAAGAGGGAGGGGCACAGGGAGGCAGAAACACACACACACACACACACACACACACACACACACACACACACACACACACACACACACACACACACACACACACACACACACACACACACACACACACACAAACACACACTCACACACACTCACACACACACAGTATTTGAAGGCATCATTGTAACTGCCCTTACCCTTCTTCCATCCTCCCAGTTCTTTTTTTTAGAACAGTCTCCTATTTTCATGTGAAATGATTGTCTCCAGTGCGCCACACACACACACACACACACACACACACACACACACACACACACACACACACACACACACACACACACACAGCGCGCCACAGCTTGCCCGGTTACCATGGCAGCCATTTGAAATGTCCAAGTGACGTCTTTGAAGACCTTCTTTTGTCAGGCAGGAAGTTAAATTGGGCGCTTTGACACTACCTGTGAGACGTGCATGTATTTTTATATGTCTCTCCACTTCCTGTACCTCCTGCTGTGAAAAGGTCACTTCCTGTACCTCCTGCTGTGAAAAGGTCACATCCTGTACCTCCTGCTGTGAAAAGGTCACTTCCTGTACCTCCTGCTGTGAAAGGGTCACTTCCTGTACCTCCTGCTGTGAAAAGGTCACTTCCTGTACCTCCTGCAGTGAAAAGGTCACTTCCTGTACCTCCTGCTGTGAAAAGGTCACTTCCTGTACCTCCTGCTGTGAAAAGGTCACTTCCTGCACCTCCTGCTGTGAAAAGGTCACTTCCTGCACCTCCTGCTGTGAAAAGGTCACTTCCTGCACCTCCTGCTGTGAAAAGGTCACTTCCTGTACTTCCTGCTGTGAAAAGGTCACTTCCTGAACCTCCTGCTGTGAAAAGGACACAGATCCTGAAGAAGTTAATGATACTGAAAGACAATAGTATATATTTAAAGGTGATTTATACTGAAAGAAAATAGTATATATTTAAAAGTGATTTATACTGAAATACAATAGTATATATTTAAAGGTGATTTATACTGAAAGACAATAGTATGTAGTTAAAGGTGATTTATACTGAAAGACAATAGTATATATTTAAAGGTGATTTATACTGAAAGACAATAGTATATAGTTAAAGGTGATTTATACTGAAAGACAATAGTATATAGTTAAAGGTGATTTATACTGAAAGACAATAGTATATATTTAAAGGTGATTTATACTGAAAGACAATAGTATATATTTAAAGGTGATTTATACTGAAAGACAATAGTAGGTATTTAAAGGTGATGTAACACATCAACCAATTAAATAAAGGTCATTTTTGTGTGTGTTTATCTTAATGAAGAGCATGAAACTGGTGTTTTCTTGAATAAGAAATATTTAATTTTCCAAAAAATGAGATTATGCTAATTAATACCTGCCTGTTTCCATGAATGTAATTATGCTAATTACTGCCTCAATGTTTCCATGAATGTAATTATGCTCATTCTTGCCTTAATGTTTCCATGAATGTGTTTATGCTAATTTATTACTTAATGTTTCCATGAATGTGTTTATGCTAATTATTGCCTTAATGTTTCCATGAATGTGTTTATGCTAATTATTGCCTTAATGTTTCAATTAATGTGTTTAACCCTATTCCCATGGAGGGTATATCACAGATAGAACCCTATTCCCATGGAGGATATATCACAGATAGAACCCTATTCCCATGGAGGGTATATCACAGATAGAACCCTATTACCATGGAGGGTATATCACAGATAGAACCCATGGAGGACATATCACAGATAGAACCCTATTCCCATGGAGGGTATATCACAGATAGAACCCATGGAGGGTATATCACAGATAGAACCCTATTCCCATGGAGGATATATCACAGATAGAACCCTATTACCATGGAGGGTATATCACAGATAGAACCCATGGAGGACATATCACAGATAGAACCCTATTCCCATGGAGGGTATATCACAGATAGAACCCATGAAGGGTATATCACAGATAGAACCCTATTCCCATGGAGGGTATATCACAGATAGAACCCTATTCCCATGGAGGGTATATCACAGATAGAACCCTATTCCCATGGAGGGTATATCACAGATAGAACCCTATTCCCATGGAGGATATATCACAGATAGAACCCTATTCCCATGGAGGATATATCACAGATAGAACCCTATTACCATGGAGGGTATATCACAGATAGAACCCATGGAGGACATATCACAGATAGAACCCTATTCCCATGGAGGGTATATCACAGATAGAACCCATGGAGGGTATATCACAGATAGAACCCTATTCCCATGGAGGGTATATCACAGATAGAACCTTATTCCCATGGAGGGTATATCACAGATAGAACCCTATTCCCATGGAGGATATATCACAGATAGAACCCTAGGGTATATCACAGATAGAACCCATGGAGGACATATCACAGATAGAACCCTATTCCCATGGAGGGTATATCACAGATAGAACCCATGGAGGGTATATCACAGATAGAACCCTATTCCCATGGAGGATATATCACAGATAGAACCCTATTCCCATGGAGGGTATATCACAGATAGAACCCTATTCCCATGGAGGGTATATCACAGATAGAACCCTATTCCCATGGAGGATATATCACAGATAGAACCCTATTCCCATGGAGGATATATCACAGATAGAACCCTATTACCATGGAGGGTATATCACAGATAGAACCCATGGAGGACATATCACAGATAGAACCCTATTCCCATGGAGGGTATATCACAGATAGAACCCATGGAGGGTATATCACAGATAGAACCCTATTCCCATGGAGGGTATATCACAGATAGAACCTTATTCCCATGGAGGGTATATCACAGATAGAACCCTATTCCCATGGAGGATATATCACAGATAGAACCCTATTCCCATGGAGGGTATATCACAGATAGAACCCATGGAGGGTATATCACAGATAGAACCCATGGAGGGTATATCACAGATAGAACCCTATTCCCATGGAGGATATATCACAGATAGAACCCTATTCCCATGGAAGATATATCACAGATAGAACCCTATTCCCATGGAGGATATATCACAGATAGAACCCTATTCCCATGGAGGATATATCACAGATAGAACCCATGGAGGATATATCACAGATAGAACCCTATTCTCATGGAGGGTATATCACAGATAGAACCCTATTCCCATGGAGGGTATATCACAGATAGAACCCTAT
>NW_027033148.1:0-5782 GCF_034236695.1 Oncorhynchus nerka | reverse complement strand
TTTAACCCTCCCCACCACATCACAGGGGCATTTAACCCCCACCACATGACAGGGCATTTAACCCTCCTCACCACATGACAGGGGCATTTAACCCTCCTCACCACATGACAGGGGCATTTAACCCTCCTCACCACATGACAGGGGCATTTAACCCTCCCCACCACATGACAGGGGCATTTAACCCTCCCCACCACATGACAGGGGCATTTAACCCTCCCCACCACATGACAGGGGCATTTAACCCTCCTCACCACATGACAGGGGCATTTAACCCTCCTCACCACATGACAGGGGCATTTAACCCTCCTCACCACATGACAGGGGCATTTAACCCTCCTCACCACATGACAGGGGCATTTAACCCTCCTCACCACATGACAGGGGCATTTAACCCTCCTCACCACATGACAGGGGCATTTAACCCTCCTCACCACATGACAGGGGCATTTAACCCTCCCCACCACATGACAGGGGCATTTAACCCTCCTCACCACATGACAGGGGCATTTAACCCTCCTCACCACATGACAGGGGCATTTAACCCTCCCCACCACATGACAGGGGCATTTAACCCTCCCCACCACATGACAGGGGCATTTAACCCTCCTCACCACATGACAGGGGCATTTAACCCTCCCTACCACATGACAGGGGCATTTAACCCTCCCCACCACATGACAGGGGCATTTAACCCTCCCCACCACATGACAGGGGCATTTAACCCTCCTCACCACATGACAGGGGCATTTAACCCTCCTCACCACATGACAGGGGCATTTAACCCTCCTCACCACATGACAGGGGCATTTAACCCTCCCCACCACATGACAGGGGCATTTAACCCTCCTCACCACATGACAGGGGCATTTAACCCTCCTCACCACATGACAGGGGCATTTAACCCTCCCCACCACATGACAGGGGCATTTAACCCTCCTCACCACATGACAGGGGCATTTAACCCTCCTCACCACATGACAGGGGCATTTAACCCTCCTCACCACATGACAGGGGCATTTAACCCTCCCCACCACATGACAGGGGCATTTAACCCTCCCCACCACATGACAGGGGCATTTAACCCTCCCCACCACATGACAGGGGCATTTAACCCTCCTCACCACATGACAGGGGCATTTAACCCTCCCTACCACATGACAGAGGCATTTAACCCTCCTCACCACATGACAGGGGCATTTAACCCTCCCCACCACATGACAGGGGCATTTAACCCTCCTCACCACATGACAGGGGCATTTAACCCTCCTCACCACATGACAGGGGCATTTAACCCTCCCCACCACATGACAGGGGCATTTAACCCTCCCCACCACATGACAGGGCATTTAACCCTCCCCACCACATGACAGGGGCATTTAACCCTCCTCACCACATGACAGGGGCATTTAACCCTCCCCACCACATGACAGGGGCATTTAACCCTCCTCACCACATGACAGGGGCATTTAACCCTCCTCACCACATGACAGGGGCATTTAACCCTCCCCACCACATGACAGGGGCATTTAACCCTCCTCACCACATGACAGGGGCATTTAACCCTCCCCACCACATGACAGGGGCATTTAACCCTCCTCACCACATGACAGGGGCATTTAACCCTCCTCACCACATGACAGGGGCATTTAACCCTCCCCACCACATGACAGGGGCATTTAACCCTCCCCACCACATGACAGGGGCATTTAACCCTCCTCACCACATGACAGGGGCATTTAACCCTCCTCACCACATGACTGGGGCATTTAACCCTCCTCACCACATGACAGGGGCATTTAACCCTCCCCACCACATGACAGGGGCATTTAACCCTCCTCACCACATGACAGGGGCATTTAACCCTCCCCACCACATGACAGGGGCATTTAACCCTCCTCACCACATGACAGGGGCATTTAACCCTCCCCACCACATGACAGGGGCATTTAACCCTCCCCACCACATGACAGGGGCATTTAACCCTCCTCACCACATGACAGGGGCATTTAACCCTCCCCACCACATGACAGGGCATTTAACCCTCCTCACCACATGACAGGGGCATTTAACCCTCCTCACCACATGACAGGGGGCATTTAACCTCCTCACCACATGACAGGGGCATTTAACCCTCCTCACCACATGACAGGGGCATTACAACCCTCCTCACCACATGACAGTGGCATTTAACCCTCACCACATGACTGGGGCATTTAACCTCCTCACCACATGACAGGGGGCATTTAACCCTCCCCACCCACAAGACAGGGGCATTTAACCCCTCCTCACCACATGACAGGGGCATTTAACCCTCCTCACCACATGACAGGGGCATTTAACCCTCCCTCACCACATGACAGGGCATTTAACCCTCCTCACCACATGACAGGGGGCATTTAACCTCCCCACCACATGACAGGGGCATTTAACCCTCCTCACCACATGACAGGGGCATTTAACCCTCCCCACCACATGACAGCATTTAACCCTCCTCACCACATGACAGGGGCATTTAACCCTCCTCACCACATGACAGGGCATTTTAACCCTTTAACCCTCCTCACCACATGACAGGGGCAGCAACCTCCCACCATGACAGGGGCATTTAACCTCCTAACATGACAGGGGCATTTAACCTCCTCACCACATGACAGGGCATTTAACCCTCCTACCACATGCCAGGGGTATTTAACCCTCCTCACCACATGACAGGGTATTTGGGACCCTCCTCACCACATGACAGGGGTATTTAACCCTCTCACCACATGACAGGGGCATTTAACCTCCTACCACATGACAGGGGTATTTAACCCTCTCACCACATGACAGGGGCATTTAACCCTCCTTACCATGACAGGGGCATTTAATCCTCCCCACCACATGACAGGGGCATTTAACCCTCCCCACCACATGACAGGGGCATTTCAATCCTCCCCCACCACATGACAGGGGCATTTAACCTCCTCACCACATGACAGGGTGATGAATCCTCCCTACCACATGCCAGGGGTATTTAACCCTCCTCACCACATGACAGGGGTATTTAACCTCTCTACCACATGACAGGCACAACCTCCTCACCACACAGACAGGGGCATTTAACCCTCCCCCAACACATGACAGGGGCATTTAACCCTCCTCACCACATGACAGGGGCATTTTCCCCAACCCATTTAACCCCACCACATGACAGGGGCATTTAACCCTCCTCACCACATGACAGGGCATTTTAACCCTCCCCACCACATGACAGGGGCATTTAACCCTCCCCACCACATGACAGGGGCATTTAACCCTCCTCACCACATGACAGGGCATTTAACCCTCCCTACCACATGCCAGGGGGCATTTAACCCTCCCCACCACATGACAGGGGCATTTAACCCTCCCCCACATGACAGGGGCATTTAACCCTCCTCACCACATGACAGGGGCATTTAACCCTCCTCACCACATGACTGACAGGGGCATTTAACCCTCCTCACCACATGACTTTAACCCTCCCCACCACATGACAGGGGCATTTAACCCTCCTCACCACATGACAGGGGCATTTAACCCTCCCCACCACATGACAGGGGCATTTAACCCTCCTCACCACATGACAGGGGGCATTTAACCCTCCTCACCACATGACAGGGGCATTTAACCCTCCTCACCACATGACAGGGCATTTAACCCTCCCCACCACATGACAGGGGCATTTAACCCTCCCCACCACATGACAGGGGCATTTAACCCTCCCCACCACATGACAGGGGTATTTAACCCTCCTCACCACATGACAGGGGCATTTAACCCTCCTCACCACATGACAGGGGCATTTAACCCTCCTCACCACATGACAGGGGCATTTAACCCTCCCACCACATGACAGGGCATTTAACCCTCCTCACCACATGACAGGGGCATTTAACCCTCCCCACCACATGACAGGGGCATTTAACCCCCCACCACATGACAGGGGCATTTAACCCTCCTCACCACATGACAGGGGCATTTAACCCTCCTCACCACATGACAGGGGCATTTAACCCTCCCCACCACATGACAGAGGCATTTAACCCTCCTCACCACATGACAGGGGCATTTAACCCTCCTCACCACATGACAGGGGCATTTAACCCTCCTCACCACATGACAGGGGCATTTAACCTCCCCACCACATGACAGGGGCATTTAACCCCCCCACCACATGACAGGGGCATTTAACCCTCCTCACCACATGACAGGGGCATTTAACCCTCCTCACCACATGACAGGGCATTTAACCCTCCCCACCACATGACAGGGGCATTTAACCCTCCTCACCACATGACAGGGGCATTTAACCCTCCCCACCACATGACAGGGGCATTTAACCCTCCTCACCACATGACAGGGGCATTTAACCCTCCCCACCACATGACAGGGGCATTTAACCCTCCTCACCACATGACAGGGCATTTTTAGCCCTCCCCACCACATGCCAGGGGCATTTAACCCTCCCCACCACATGACAGGGCATTTAACCCTCCCCACCACATGACAGGGGCATTTAACCCTCCTCACCACATGACAGGGGCATTTAACCCTCCTACCACATGACCAGGGGCATTTAACCCTCCCCACCACATGACAGGGGCATTTAACCCTCCCCACCACATGACAGGGGCATTTAACCCTCCTCACCCACATGACAGGGGCATTTAACCCTCCTCACCACATGACAGGGGCATTTAACCCTCCCCACCACATGACAGAGGCATTTAACCCTCCCCACCACATGACAGGGGCATTTAACCCTCCTCACCACATGACAGGGGCATTTAACCCTCCTCACCACATGACAGGGGCATTTAACCCTCCCCACCACATGACAGGGGCATTTAACCCTCCCCACCACATGACAGGGGCATTTAACCCTCCTCACCACATGACAGGGGCATTTAACCCTCCTCACCACATGACAGGGGCATTTAACCCTCCTCACCACATGACAGGGGCATTTAACCCTCCTCACCACATGACAGAGGCATTTAACCCTCCTCACCACATGACAGGGGCATTTAACCCTCCCCACCACATGACAGGGGCATTTAACCCTCCTCACCACATGACAGGGGGCATTTAACCCTCCTCACCACATGACAGGGGCATTTAACCCTCCCCACCACATGACAGGGGCATTTAACCCTCCTCACCACATGACAGGGGCATTTAACCCTCCTCACCACATGACAGGGGCATTTAACCCCTCCCTCACCACATGACAGGGGCATTTAACCCTCCTCACCACATGACAGGGGCATTTAACCCTCCCCACCACATGACAGGGGCATTTAACCCTCCTCACCACATGACAGGGGCATTTAACCCTCCTCACCACATGACAGGGGCATTTAACCCTCCCCACCACATGACAGGGGCATTCAACCCTCCCCACCACATGACAGGGGGCATTTAACCTCCCCACCACATGACAGGGGCATTTAACCCTCCTCACCACATGACAGGGGCATTTAACCCTCCCCACCACATGACAGGGCATTTAACCCTCCTCACCACATGACAGGGGCATTTAACCCTCCTCACCACATGACAGGGTAGCATGTAAGCCTCCCCACCACCACATGACTCCAGGGGCATTTAGCCCTCCCCACCACATGACAGGGGCATCCAACCCTCCCCCCCACCACATGGCTTATTAGGGGCATTTAACCCTCCTCACACCACATGACAGGGGCATTTAACCCTCCCACCACATGCCAGGGTATTTAACCCTCCTCACCACATGACAGGG
>NW_027033147.1:0-5782 GCF_034236695.1 Oncorhynchus nerka | reverse complement strand
GCAATTAGCACAAGCATTTCTATTACATAAAGAATTTCTGTTTACATAATATGTATTACATGACATAACGGCCCAAGTATGCATAACAAGTGTACTGTTGATGTAAGAGGTTTTATGTTGAACATACTATCCCAGGGCTTCTAACACTCCAGCACATACCCTAAATGATACTATCCCAGGGCTGCCAACACTCTACATACTCCTAAATGATACTATCCCAGACTGCTAACACTCTAGCACATACTCCTAAATGATACTATCCCCAGGACTGCTAACACTCTAGCACATACTCCTAAATGATACTATCCCAGGACTGCTAACACTCTAGCACATACTCCTAAATGATACTATCCAGGGCTGCAACACTCCAGCACATACTCCTAAATGAGATACTATCCCAGGGCTGCTAACACTCTACCACATACCTCCTAAATGATACTATCCCAGGGCTGCTAACACTCTACCATACTCCTAAATGATACTATCCCAGGGCTGCTAACACTCTACCACACATACTCCTAAATGATACTATCCCAGGGCTGCTAACACTACCAATATTACCCAAATGATACGATCCCAGGACTGCTAACACTCTACCACATACTCCTAAATGATACTATCCCAGGGCTGCTAACACTCCAGCACATACTCCTAAATGATACTATCCCAGGACTGCTAACACTCTACCACATACTCCTAAATGATACGATCCCAGGACTGCTAACACTCTACCACATACTCCTAAATGATACTATCCCAGGGCTGCTGGATACTATCCCAGGACTGCTAACACTCTACCACATACTCCTAAATGATACTATCCCAGGACTGCTAACACTCTACCACATACTCCTAAATGATACTATCCCAGGGCTGCTAACACTCCAGCACATACTCCTAAATGATACTATCCCAGGGCTGCTAACACTCTACCACATACTCCTAAATGATACTATCCCAGGGCTGCTAACACTCTACCACATACTCCTAAATGATACTATCCCAGGGCTGCTAACACTACCACATACTCCTAAATGATACGATCCCAGGACTGCTAACACTCTAGCACATACTCCTAAATGATACTATCCCAGGACTGCTAACACTCTAGCACATACTCCTAAATGATACTATCCCAGGACTGCTAACACTCTAGCACATACTCCTAAATGATACTATCCCAGGGCTGCTAACACTCTACCACATACTCCTAAATGATACGATCCCAGGACTGCTAACACTCTACCACATACTCCTAAATGATACTATCCCAGGGCTGCTAACACTCCAGCACATACTCCTAAATGATACTATCCCAGGGCTGCTAACACTCTACCACATACTCCTAAATGATACTATCCAGACTGCTAACACTCTACCACATACTCCTAAATGATACTATCCCAGGGCTAACACTACCACATACTCCTAAATGATACATCAGGACTGCTAACACTCTACCACATACTCCTAAATGATACTATCCCAGGGCTCCTAACACTCCAGCACATACTCCTAAATGATACTATCCCAGGACTGCTAACACTCTACCACATACTCCTAAATGATACTATCCCAGGACTGCTAACACTCTACCCCATACTCCTAAATGATACTATCCCAGGGCTGCTAACACTCCAGCACATACTCCTAAATGATACTATCCCAGGGCTGCTAACACTCTACCACATACTCCTAAATGATACTATCCCAGGGCTGCTAACACTCTACCACATAATCCTAAATGATACTATCCCAGGGCTGCTAACACTACCACATACTCCTAAATGATACGATCCCAGGACTGCTAACACTCTAGCACATACTCCTAAATGATACTATCCCAGGACTGCTAACACTCTAGCACATACTCCTAAATGATACTATGCCAGGACTGCTAACACTCTAGCACATACTCCTAAATGATACTATCCCAGGGCTGCTAACACTCTACCACATACTCCTAAATGATACGATCCCAGGACTGCTAACACTCTACCACATACTCCTAAATGATACTATCCCAGGGCTGCTAACACTCTACCACATACTCCTAAATGATACGATCCCAGGACTGCTAACACTCCAGCACATACTCCTAAATGATACTATCCCAGGGCTGCTAACACTCCAGCACATACTCCTAAATGATACTATCCCAGGGCTGCTAACACTCTACCACATACTCCTAAATGATACTATCCCAGGGCTGCTAACACTCTACCACATACTCCTAAATGATACTATCCCAGGGCTGCTAACACTACCACATACTCCTAAATGATACGATCCCAGGACTGCTAACACCCACATACTCTAAATGATACTATCCCAGGGCTGCTAACACTCCAGCACATACTCCTAAATGATACTATCCCAGGACTGCTAACACTCTACCACATACTCCTAAATGATACTATCCCAGGACTGCTAACACTCTACCACATACTCCTAAATGATACTATCCCAGGGCTGCTAACACTCCAGCACATACTCCTAAATGATACTATCCCAGGGCTGCTAACACTCTACCACATACTCCTAAATGATACTATCCCAGGGCTGCTAACACTCTACCACATACTCCTAAATGATACTATCCCAGGGCTGCTAACACTCTACCACATACTCCTAAATGATACGATCCCAGGACTGCTAACACTCTACCACATACTCCTAAATGATACTATCCCAGGGCTGCTAACACTCCAGCACATACTCCTAAATGATACTATCCCAGGACTGCTAACACTCTACCACATACTCCTAAATGATACTATCCCAGGGCTGCTAACACTCCAGCACATACTCCTAAATGATACTATCCCAGGGCTGCTAACACTCTACCACATACTCCTAAATGATACTATCCCAGGGCTGCTAACACTCTACCACATACTCCTAAATGATACTATCCCAGGGCTGCTAACACTCTACCACATACTCCTAAATGATACGATCCCAGGGCTGCTAACACTCCAGCACATTCTCCTAAATGATACTATCCCAGGGCTGCTAACACTCTACCACATACTCCTAAATGATACTATCCCAGGGCTGCTAACACTACCACATACTCCTAAATGATACGATCCCAGGACTGCTAACACTCTACCACATACTCCTAAATGATACTATCCCAGGGCTGCTAACACTCCAGCACATACTCCTAAATGATACTATCCCAGGACTGCTAACACTCTACCACATACTCCTAAATGATACTATCCCAGGACTGCTAACACTCTACCACATACTCCTAAATGATACTATCCCAGGGCTGCTAACACTCCAGCACATACTCCTAAATGATACTATCCCAGGACTGCTAACACTCTACCACATACTCCTAAATGATACTATCCCAGGACTGCTAACACTCTACCACATACTCCTAAATGATACTATCCCAGGGCTGCTAACACTCCAGCACATACTCCTAAATGATACTATCCCAGGGCTGCTAACACTCTACCACATACTCCTAAATGATACTATCCCAGGGCTGCTAACACTCTACCACATACTCCTAAATGATACTATCCCAGGGCTGCTAACACTCTACCACATACTCCTAAATGATACTATCTCAGGGCTGCTAACACTCCAGCACATACTCCTAAATGATACTATCCCAGGACTGCTAACACTCTAGCACATACTCCTAAATGATACTATCCCAGGGCTGCTAACACTCTAGCACATAATCCTAAATGATACTATCCCAGGGCTGCTAACACTCTACCACATACTCCTAAATGATACTATCCCAGGGCTGCTAACACTCTACCACATACTCCTAAATGATACGATCCCAGGACTGCTAACACTCTAGCACATACTCCTAAATGATACTATCCCAGGACTGCTAACACTCTAGCACATACTCCTAAATGATACTATCCCAGGGCTGCTAACACTCTACCACATACTCCTAAATGATACGATCCCAGGACTGCTAACACTCTACCACATACTCCTAAATGATACTATCCCAGGGCTGCTAACACTCCAGCACATACTCCTAAATGATACTATCCCAGGACTGCTAACACTCTACCACATACTCCTAAATGATACGATCCCAGGACTGCTAACACTCCAGCACATACTCCTAAATGATACTATCCCAGGACTGCTAACACTCTACCACATACTCCTAAATGATACTATCCCAGGGTTGCTAACACTCCAGCACATACTCCTAAATGATACTATCCCAGGACTGCTAACACTCTAGCACATACTCCTAAATGATACTATCCCAGGGCTGCTAACACCCTAGCACATACTCCTAAATGATACTATCCCAGGACTGCTAACACTCTACCACATACTCCTAAATGATACTATCCCAGGACTGCTAACACTCTACCACATACTCCTAAATGATACGATCCCAGGACTGCTAACACTCCAGCACATACTCCTAAATGATACTATCCCAGGACTGCTAACACTCTACCACATACTCTAAATGATACTATCCCAGGACTGCTAACACTCTACATACTCTAAATGATACTATCCCAGGACTGCTAACACTCTACCACATACTCCTAAATGATACTATCCCAGGACTGCTAACACTCTAGCACATACTCTAAATGATACTATCCCAGGGCTGCTAACACTCTACCACATACTCCTAAATGATACTATCCCAGGACTGCTAACACTCCTAAATGATACTATCCCAGGACTGCTAACACTCTACCACATACTCCTAAATGATACTATCCCAGGACTGCTAACACTCTAGCACATACTCCTAAATGATACTATCAGGACTGCTAACACTCTAGCACATACTCCTAAATGATACTATCCCAGGGCTGCTAACACTCTACACATACTCCTAAATGATACTATCCCAGGACTGCTAACACTCTAGCACATACTCCTAAATGATACTATCCCAGGGCTGCTAACACTCTACCACATACTCCTAAATGATACTATAGGACTGCTAACACTCTACCACATACTCTAAATGATACTATCCCAGGGCTGCTAACACTCTACCACATACTCCTAAATGATACTATCCCAGGACTGCTAACACTCTAGCACATACTCCTAAATGATACTATCCCAGGGCTGCTAACACTCTACCACATACTCCTAAATGATACTATCCCAGGACTGCTAACACTCTACCACATACTCCTAAATGATACTATCCCAGGACTGCTAACACTGTGCAGTCAAGAATGGAACAACTTGACACAGTGAGCAAGGAATATGTTTGGCCCGTTTCAGTAAAGTCAATGCATTTCCAGTCATTTTTCATGACCGAAGAAGTCTTTCTAGCTAACAACAATTGTTTTGTGTTTCTGTGCCTTTGTGTGTGTGTGTGTGTGTGTGTGTGTGTGTGTGTGTGTGTGTGTGTGTTTGCGTGTGCGTACTCCTCTGTAAGTGTGTTATGTGTATACATGTGCGTGTGTGTGTATACATGTGCGTGTGTACGTACACATGCTAGTGTGTGTGTGTTTGCATTTGTGCATGCATGGGTGTGTTTTGCATGGTCATGCGTGTATAATGACAGGCAACTGCATTTGAGAATGGTTGGCTAAAATACTGCTTCAGAGAGGCTGTGATAAATTGGGTCAGTATTACAAATGTCCCAGGTATGAGAAAGAGAGAGAGATAAAGAGCGAGAGAGAGAGAAACATCTGGTTGGAAGAAAGAAATAAAGGACAGGAGGGAGGGAAATAAATCTGTGTTTATGGCATGAGTCTTTTACAAGTGAGTATGGTCTCCACAGCGGTCTCCACATTCT
>NW_027033146.1:0-5782 GCF_034236695.1 Oncorhynchus nerka | reverse complement strand
ATAATGATGGAATGTACTCTACAAAGATCCAATCCAGACAGATAGAAACCCACCATATACATGTAATGATGGAATGTACTCTACAAAGATCCAATCCAGACAGATAGAAACCCACCATATAATGATGGAATGTACTCTACAAGAATCCAATCCCAGACAGATGAGAAACCCACCATATACATGTAATGATGGAATGTACTCTACAAAAGATCCAATCCGGGCGGGCAGAAGCCCACCATATAATGATGGAATGTACTCATACAAAGATCCAATCCAGACAGATAGAAACCCACCATATACATGTAATGATGGAATGTACTCTACAAAGGATCCAATCCAGACAGATAGAAACCCACCATATAATGATGGAATGTACTCTACAAAGATCCAATCCAGACAGATAGAAACCCACCATATAATGATACTGGAATGTACTCTACAAAATCCAATCCAGACAGATAAAAACCCACCATACATGTAATGATGGAATGTACTCTACAAAGATCCAATCCAGACAGATAGAAACCCACTCATATAATGATGGAATGTACTCTACAAAGATCCAATCCAGACAGATAGAAACCCACCATATAATGATGGAATGTACTCTACAAGATCCAATCCAGACAGATAGAAACCCACCATATACATGTAATGATGGAATGTACTCTACAAAGATCCAATCCAGACAGATGGAAACCCACCATATAATGATGGAATGTACTTATACAAAGATCCAATCTAGACAGACAGAAACCCACCATAATGATGAAAATGTACATCCAATTCAGTAAAACCACCATGATGGAATGTACTCTACAAAAGATCCAATCCAGACAGATAGAAACCCACCATATAATGATGGAATGTACTCTAAGCAAAGATCCAATCCAGACAGATAGAAACTCAATTATATAATGATGGAATGTACTCTACAAAGATCCAATCCAGACAGATAGAAACCCACCATGTAATGATGGAATGTACTCTACAAAGATCCAATCTAGACAGATAGAAACCCACCATGTAATGATGGAATGTACTCTACAAAAGATCCAATCCAGACAGATAGAAACCACTCATATAATGATGGAATGTACTCTACAAAGATCCAATCCAGACAGATAGAAACCCACCATATAATGATGGAATGTACTCTACAAAGATCCAATCCAGACAGATAGAACCCCACATGTAATGATGGAATGTACTCTACAAAGATCCAATCCAGACAGATAGAAAACCCACCATATAATGATGGAATGTACTCTACAAAGATCCAATCTAGACAGATAGAAACCCACCATATACATATAATGATGGAATGTACTCTACAAAAGATCAATCAGACAGATAGAAACCCACCATATAATGATGGAATGTACTCTACAAAGATCCAATCCAGACAGATAGAAACCCACCATATGTAATGATGGAATGTACTCTACAAAGATCCAATCCAGACAGATAGAAACCCACCATATAATGATGGAATAACCTGGAAATGTACTCTACAAAGATCAATCCAGACAGATGAAAACCACCATGTAATGATGGAATGTACTCTACAAAGATCCAATCCAGACACAGAGAAAGCACCATATAATGATGGAATGTACTCTACAAAGATCCAATCCAGACAGATAGAAACCTAATTATATAATGATGGAATGCACTCACAAAGATCCAATCCAGACAGATGGAAACCACCATGTAATGACATGGAAAATGTACTTACAAAGATCCAACCAGACAGATAGAAACCCACCAAGTGTAATATGGAATGTACCTCTACAAAGATCCAATCTAGACAGACAGAAACCCACCATATAATATTGGAAACGTACTCACAAAGATCCAACCAGACAGATAGAAACCACCATGTAATGATGGAATGCACTCTACAAAGATCCCACCCAGACAGATAGAAACCACCATATACATGTAATGATGGAATGTACTCTACAAAGATCCAATCCAGACAGATATAAACCCACCATGTAATGATGAATGTACTTACAAAGATCCAACCAGAGACAGATAGAAACCCACCATGTAATGATGGAATGTACTCTACAAAGATCCAATCCAGACAGATAGAAACCCACCATATAATGATGGAATGTACTCTACAAAGATCCAATCCAGACAGATAGAAACCCACCATGTAATGATGGAATGTACTCTACAAAGATCCAATCCAGACAGATAGAAACCCACCATATAATGATGGAATGTACTCTACAAAGATCCAATCCAGACAGATAGAAACCCACCATATAATGATGGAATGTACTCTACAAAGATCCAATCCAGACAGATAGAAACCCACCATGTAATGATGGAATGTACTCTACAAAGATCCAATCCAGACAGATAGAAACCCACCATATACATGTAATGATGGAATGTACTCTACAAAGATCCAATCCAGACAGATAGAAACCCACCATGTAATGATGGAATGTACTCTACAAAGATCCAATCCAGACAGATAGAAACCCACCATGTAATGATGGAATGTACTCTACAAAGATCCAATCCAGACAGATAGAAACCCACCATGTAATGATGGAATGTACTCTACAAAGATCCAATCCAGACAGATAGAAACCCACCATATAATGATGGAATGTACTCTACAAAGATCCAATCCAGACAGATAGAAACCCACCATGTAATGATGGAATGTACTCTACAAAGATCCAATCCAGACAGATAGAAACCCACCATATAATGATGGAATGTACTCTACAAAGATCCAATCCAGACAGATAGAAACCCACCATATAATGATGGAATGTACTCTACAAAGATCCAATCCAGACAGATAGAAACCCACCATGTAATGATGGAATGTACTCTACAAAGATCCAATCCAGACAGATAGAAACCCACCATGTAATGATGGAATGTACTCTACAAAGATCCAATCCAGACAGATAGAAACCCACCATGTAATGATGGAATGTACTCTACAAAGATCCAATCCAGACAGATAGAAACCCACCATATACATGTAATGATGGAATGTACTCTACAAAGATCCAATCCAGACAGATAGAAACCCACCATGTAATGATGGAATGTACTCTACAAAGATCCAATCCAGACAGATAGAAACCCACCATATACATGTAATGATGGAATGTACTCTACAAAGATCCAATCCAGACAGATAGAAACCCACCATGTAATGATGGAATGTACTCTACAAAGATCCAATCCAGACAGATAGAAACCCACCATATAATGATGGAATGTACTCTACAAAGATCCAATCCAGACAGATAGAAACCCACCATATAATGATGGAATGTACTCTACAAAGATCCAATCCAGACAGATAGAAACCCACCATATAATGATGGAATGTACTCTACAAAGATCCAATCCAGACAGATAGAAACCCACCATACGTAATGATGGAATGTACTCTACAAAGATCCAATCCAGACAGATAGAAACCCACCATATAATGATGGAATGTACTCTACAAAGATCCAATCCAGACAGATAGAAACCCACCATATAATGATGGAATGTACTCTACAAAGATCCAATCCAGACAGATAGAAACCCACCATATAGTGATGGAATGTACTCTACGTCATTTAGCAGAGCGCTCTTATCCAGAAGCGACTTACAAGTGGTGCGTTCACCTTATGACACCCTTGTTTGGGTGTAGGGCCTGATCAGAGCCTGGAGGTACTGAGTGCCGTTCCCCTCACAGCTCCGTAGGCAAGCACCATGGTCTTGTAGCGGATGAGCTTCAACTGGAAGCCAGTGGAGAGAGCGGAGGAGCGGGGTGACGTGAAGAGAACTTGGGAAGGTTGAACACCAGGCGGGCTGCGGCGTTCTGGATGAAGTTGTAGGGGTTTAATGGCACAGGCAGGAGCCCAGCCAACAGCGAGTTGCAGTAATCCAGACGGGAGATGACAAGTGCCTGGATTAGGACCTGCGCCGCTTCCTGTGTGAGGCAGGGTCGTACTCTGCGGATGTTGTAGAGCATGAACCTACAGGAACGGGCCACCGCCTTGATGTTAGTTGAAACGACAGGGTGTTGTCCAGGATCACGCCAAGGTTCTTAGCGCTCTGGGAGGAGGACACAATGGAGTTGTCAACCGTGATGGCGAGATCATGGAACGGGCAGTCCTTCCCGGGAGGAAGAGCAGCTCCGTCTTGCCGAGTTCAGCTTGAGGTGGTGATCCGTCATCCACACTGATATGTCTGCCAGACATGCAGAGATGCGGTCGCCACCTGGTCATCAGAAGGGGGAAGGAGAAGATTAATTGTGTGTCGTCTGCATAGCAATGATAGGAGAGACCATGTGAGGTTATGACAGAGCCAAGTGACTTGGTGTATAGCGAGAATAGGAGAGGGCCTAGAACAGAGCCCTGGGGACACCAGTGGTGAGAGCACGTGGTGAGGAGACGGATTCTCGCCACGCCACCTGGTAGGAGCGACCTGTCAGGTAGGGCGCAATCAAGCGTGGGCCGCGCCGGAGATGCCCAACTCGGAGAGGGTGGAGAGGAGGATCTGATGGTTCACAGTATCGAAGGCAGCCGATAGGTCTAGAAGGATGAGAGCAGAGGAGAGAGAGTTAGCTTTAGCAGTGCGGAGCGCCTCCGTGATACAGAGAAGAGCAGTCTCAGTTGAATGACTAGTCTTGAAACCTGACTGATTTGGATCAAGAAGGTCATTCTGAGAGAGATAGCGGGAGAGCTGGCCAAGGACGGCACGTTCAAGAGTTTTGGAGAGAAAAGAAAGAAGGGATACTGGTCTGTAGTTGTTGACATCGGAGGGATCGAGTGTAGGTTTTTCAGAAGGGTGCAACTCTCGCTCTCTTGAAGACGGAAGGGACGTAGCCAGCGGTCAGGGATGAGTTGATGAGCGAGTGAGGTAAGGGAGAGAGGTCTCGGAAATGGTCTGGAGAAGAGAGGAGGATAGGGTCAAGCGGGCAGGTTGTTGGGCGGCCGGCCGTCTGACGCGAGATTTCATCTGGAGAGAGGGGAGAAAGAGGTCAGAGCACAGGGTAGGGCAGTGTGAGCAGAACCAGCGGTGTCGTTTGACTTAGCAAACGAGGATCGGATGTCGTCGACCTTCTTTTCAAAATGGTTGACGAAGTCATCTGCAGAGAGGGGAGGAGGGGGGGGAGGGGAGGATTCAGGAGGAGGAGAAGGTTGCAAAGAGCTTCCTAGGGTTAGAGGCAGATGCTTGGAATTTAGAGTGGTAGAAAGTGGCTTTAGCAGCAGAGAGAGAAGAGGAAAATGTAGAGAGGAGGGAGTGAAAGGATGTCAGGAGTCCGCAGGGAGGCGAGTTTCCTCCATTTCCGCTCGGCTGCCCGGAGCCCTGTTCTGTGAGCTCGCAATGAGTCGTCGAGCCACGGAGGCGGGAGGAGGACCGAGCCGGCCTGGAGGATAGGGGACATAGAGTCAAAGGATGCAGAAAGGGAGGAGAGGAGGGTTGAGGAGGCAGAATCAGGAGATAGGTTGGAGAAGGTTTGAGCAGAGGAAGAGATGATAGGATGGAAGAGGAGAGAGAGTAGCGGGGAGAGAGAGCGAAGGTTGGGATCATGCGATACCATCCGAGTAGGGGCAGTGTGGGAAGTGTTGGATGAGAGCGAGAGGGAAAAGGATACAAGGTAGTGGTCGGAGGACTTGGAGGAGCTGCAATGAGGTTGGGGTGAGGAACAGCATCTAGTAAAAGATGAGGTCTGAGCGATTGCCCGTCTTGTGAGTAGGGGGAAGGTGAGAGGGTGAGGTCAAAGAGAGAGGAGTGG
>NW_027033145.1:0-5782 GCF_034236695.1 Oncorhynchus nerka | reverse complement strand
TGCTGCTTCAGGAGAGAAGGAGAGAGAGCCCGCCAAACAGACGGGATGCTGCTTCAGGAGAGAAGGACAGAGAGATCAGCCAAACAGACGGGCCGCTGCTTCAGGAGAGAAGGACAGAGAGCCCGCCAAACAGACGAGATGCTGCTTCAGGAGAGAAGGAGAGAGAGACCGCCAAACAGACGGGCCGCTGCTTCAGGAGAGAAGGAGAGAGAGCCCGCCAAACAGACGGGCCCGCTGCTTCAGGAGAGAAGGAGAGAGAGTCCGTCAAACAGACGAGATGCTGCTTCAGGAGAGAAGGAGAGAGACCGCCAAACAGACGGGCCGCTGCTTCAGGAGAGAAGGAGAGAGAGCCCGCCAAACAGACGAGATGCTGCTTCAGGAGAGAAGGAGAGAGAGCCCGCCAAACAGACGAGATGCTGCTTCAGGAGAGAAGGAGAGAGAGACCGCCAAACAGACGGGCCGCTGCTTCAGGAGAGAAGGACAGAGAGACCGCCAAACAGACGGGCCGCTGCTTCAGGAGAGAAGGACAGAGAGCCCGCCAAACAGACGAGATGCTGCTTCAGGAGAGAAGGAGAGAGAGACCGCCGGACAGACGGGCCGCTGCTTCAGGAGAGAAGGACAGAGAGCCCGCCAAATAGACGGGCCGCTGCTTCAGGAGAGAAGGAGAGAGAGACCGTCAAACAGACGAGATGCTGCTTCAGGAGAGAAGGAGAGAGACCGCCAAACAGACGGGCCGCTGCTTCAGGAGAGAAGGAGAGAGAGACCGTCAAACAGACGAGATGCTGCTTCAGGAGAGAAGGAGAGAGACCGCCAAACAGACGGGCCGCTGCTTCAGGAGAGAAGGAGAGAGAGACCGCCAAACAGCTGCTTCAGGAGAGAAGGAGAGAGAGACCGCCAAACAGACGGGACGCTGCATCAGGAGAGAAGGAGAGAGAGATCACCAAACAGACGAGATGCTGCTTCAGGAGAGAAGGAGAGAGAGATCACCAAACAGACGGGCCGCTGCTTCAGGAGAGAAGGAGAGAGAGATCACCAAACAGACGGGCCGCTGCTTCAGGAGAGAAGGACAGAGAGACCGCCAAACAGACGGAATGCTGCTTCAGGAGAGAAGGAGAGAGAGCCCGCCAAACAGACGGGCCGCTGCTTCAGGAGAGAAGGAGAGAGAGACCGCCAAACAGACGAGATGCTGCTTCAGGAGAGAAGGAGAGAGACCGCCAAACAGACGGGCCGCTGCTTCAGGAGAGAAGGAGAGAGAGACCGCCAAACAGACGGGACGCTGCTTCAGGAGAGAAGGAGAGAGAGATCACCAAACAGACGAGACACTGCTTCAGGAGAGAAGGAGAGAGAGATCACCAAACAGACGGGACGCTGCTTCAGGAGAGAAGGAGAGAGAGATCACCAAACAGACGAGACGCTGCTTCAGGAGAGAAGGAGAGAGAGATCACCTAACAGACGGGACGCTGCTTCAGGAGAGAAGGAGAGAGAGATCACCAAACAGACGGGCCGCTGCTTCAGGAGAGCAGGAGAGAGGGCCCGCCAAACAGACGAGATGCTGCTTCAGGAGAGAAGGAGAGAGAGACCGCCAAACATACGGGATGCTGCTTCAGGAGAGAAGGACAGAGAGACCGCCAAACAGACGGAATGCTGCTTCAGGAGAGAAGGAGAGAGAGCCCGCCAAACAGACGGGCCGCTGCTTCAGGAGAGAAGGAGAGAGAGACCGCCAAACAGACGAGATGCTGCTTCAGGAGAGAAGGAGAGAGACCGCCAAACAGATGGGCCGCTGCTTCAGGAGAGAAGGAGAGAGAGACCGCCAAACAGATGGGCCGCTGCTTCAGGAGAGAAGGAGAGAGAGACCGCCAAACAGACGGGACGCTGCTTCAGGAGAGAAGGAGAGAGAGATCACCAAACAGACGAGACGCTGCTTCAGGAGAGAAGGAGAGAGAGATCACCAAACAGACGGGACGCTGCTTCAGGAGAGAAGGAGAGAGAGATCGCCAAACAGACGGGCCGCTGCTTCAGGAGAGAAGGAGAGAGAGCCCGCCAAACAGACGAGATGCTGCTTCAGGAGAGAAGGAGAGAGAGACCGCCAAACATACGGGATGCTGCTTCAGGAGAGAAGGACAGAGAGAGACCGCCAAACAGACGGGCCGCTGCTTCAGGAGAGAAGGACGAGAGAGCCCGCCAAACAGACGAGATGCTGCTTCAGGAGAGAAGGAGAGAGAGACCGCCAAACAGACGGGCCCGCTGCTTCAGGAGAGAAGGAGAGAGAGTCCGTCAAACAGACGAGATGCTGCTTCAGGAGAGAAGGAGAGAGAGCCGCCAAACAGACGGGCCGCTGCTTCAGGAGAGAAGGAGAGAGAGCCCGCCAAACAGACGAGATGCTGCTTCAGGAGAGAAGGAGAGAGAGCCCGCCAAACAGACGAGATGCTGCTTCAGGAGAGAAGGAGAGAGAGACCGCCAAACAGACAGGCCGCTGCTTCAGGAGAGAAGGACAGAGAGCCCGCCAAACAGACGAGATGCTGCTTCAGGAGAGAAGGAGAGAGAGACCGTCAAACAGACGAGATGCTGCTTCAGGAGAGAAGGAGAGAGACCGCCAAACAGACGGGCCGCTGCTTCAGGAGAGAAGGAGAGAGAGACCGCCAAACAGCTGCTTCAGGAGAGAAGGAGAGAGAGACCGTCAAACAGACGAGATGCTGCTTCAGGAGAGAAGGAGAGAGACCGCCAAACAGACGGGCCGCTGCTTCAGGAGAGAAGGAGAGAGAGACCGCCAAACAGCTGCTTCAGGAGAGAAGGAGAGAGAGCCCGCCAAACAGACGAGATGCTGCTTCAGGAGAGAAGGAGAGAGAGACCGTCAAACAGACGGAATGCTGCTTCAGGAGAGAAGGAGAGAGAGCCTGCCAAACAGATGGGCCGCTGCTTCAGGAGAGAAGGAGAGAGAGACCGCCAAACAGACGGGACGCTGCTTCAGGAGAGAAGGAGAGAGAGATCACCAAACAGACGAGACGCTGCTTCAGGAGAGAAGGAGAGAGAGATCACCAAACAGACGGGACGCTGCTTCAGGAGAGAAGGAGAGAGAGATCACCAAACAGACGGGCCGCTGCTTCAGGAGAGAAGGAGAGAGAGCCCGCCAAACAGACGAGATGCTGCTTCAGGAGAGAAGGAGAGAGAGACCGCCAAACATACGGGATGCTGCTTCAGGAGAGAAGGACAGAGAGAGACCGCCAAACAGACGAGATGCTGCTTCAGGAGAGAAGGAGAGAGAGTCCGCCAAACAGACGGGCCGCTGCTTCAGGAGAGAAGGAGAGAGAGCCCGCCAAACAGACGAGATGCTGCTTCAGGAGAGAAGGAGAGAGAGCTCAGCCAAACAGACGGGCCGCTGCTTCAGGAGAGAAGGACAGAGAGCCCGCCAAACAGACGAGATGCTGCTTCAGGAGAGAAGGAGAGAGAGACCGCCAAACAGACGGGCCGCTGCTTCAGGAGAGAAGGACAGAGAGCCCGCCAAACAGACGGGCCGCTGCTTCAGGAGAGAAGGAGAGAGAGACCGTCAAACAGACGAGATGCTGCTTCAGGAGAGAAGGAGAGAGACCGCCAAACAGACGGGCCGCTGCTTCAGGAGAGAAGGAGAGAGAGACCGCCAAACAGACGAGACGCTGCTTCAGGAGAGAAGGAGAGAGAGATCACCAAACAGACGGGACGCTGCTTCAGGAGAGAAGGAGAGAGAGATCACCAAACAGACGGGCCGCTGCTTCAGGAGAGAAGGAGAGAGAGATCACCAAACAGACGGGACGCTGCTTCAGGAGAGAAGGAGAGAGAGATCACCAAACAGACGGGCCGCTGCTTCAGGAGAGAAGGAGAGACGGCCCGCCAAACAGACGAGATGCTGCTTCAGGAGAGAAGGAGAGAGAGACCGCCAAACATACGGGATGCTGCTTCAGGAGAGAAGGACAGAGAGACCGCCAAACAGACGGAATGCTGCTTCAGGAGAGAAGGAGAGAGAGCCCGCCAAACAGACGGGCCCGCTGCTTCAGGAGAGAAGGAGAGAGAGTCCGTCAAACAGACGAGATGCTGCTTCAGGAGAGAAGGAGAGAGACCGCCAAACAGACGGGCCGCTGCTTCAGGAGAGAAGGAGAGAGAGCCCGCCAAACAGACGGGCCGCTGCTTCAGGAGAGAAGGAGAGAGAGCCCGCCAAACAGACGAGATGCTGCTTCAGGAGAGAAGGAGAGAGAGACCGCCAAACAGACGGGCCGCTGCTTCAGGAGAGAAGGACAGAGAGCCCGCCAAACAGACGGGCCGCTGCTTCAGGAGAGAAGGAGAGAGAGCCCGCCAAACAGACGGGCCCGCTGCTTCAGGAGAGAAGGAGAGAGAGTCCGTCAAACAGACGAGATGCTGCTTCAGGAGAGAAGGAGAGAGACCGCCAAACAGACGGGCCGCTGCTTCAGGAGAGAAGGAGAGAGAGACCGCCAAACAGCTGCTTCAGGAGAGAAGGAGAGAGAGACCGCCAAACAGACGGGACGCTGCTTCAGGAGAGAAGGAGAGAGACATCACCAAACAGACGAGATGCTGCTTCAGGAGAGAAGGAGAGAGAGATCACCAAACAGACGGGCCGCTGCTTCAGGAGAGAAGGACAGAGAGACCGCCAAACAGACGGAATGCTGCTTCAGGAGAGAAGGAGAGAGAGCCCGCCAAACAGAGGGGCCGCTGCTTCAGGAGAGAAGGAGAGAGAGACCGCCAAACAGACGAGATGCTGCTTCAGGAGAGAAGGAGAGAGACCGCCAAACAGACGGGCCGCTGCTTCAGGAGAGAAGGAGAGAGAGACCGCCAAACAGATGGGCCGCTGCTTCAGCAGAGAAGGAGAGAGAGACCGCCAAACAGACGGGACGCTGCTTCAGGAGAGAAGGAGAGAGAGATCACCAAACAGACGAGACGCTGCTTCAGGAGAGAAGGAGAGAGAGATCACCAAACAGACGGGACGCTGCTTCAGGAGAGAAGGAGAGAGAGATCACCAAACAGACGCGCCGCTGCTTCAGGAGAGAAGGAGAGAGGGCCCGCCAAACAGACGAGATGCTGCTTCAGGAGAGAAGGAGAGAGAGACCGCCAAACATACGGGATGCTGCTTCAGGAGAGAAGGACAGAGAGACCGCCAAACAGACGGAATGCTGCTTCAGGAGAGAAGGAGAGAGAGCCCGCCAAACAGACGGGCCGCTGCTTCAGGAGAGAAGGAGAGAGAGACCGCCAAACAGACGAGATGCTGCTTCAGGAGAGAAGGAGAGAGACAGCCAAACAGATGGGCCGCTGCTTCAGGAGAGAAGGAGAGAGAGACCGCCACAAACAGATTGGCCGCTGCTTCAGGAGAGAAGGAGAGAGAGACCGCCAAACAGACGGGACGCTGCTTCAGGAGAGAAGGAGAGAGAGATCACCAAACAGACGAGACGCTGCTTCAGGAGAGAAGGAGAGAGAGATCACCAAACAGACTGGACGCTGCTTCAGGAGAGAAGGAGAGAGAGATCACCAAACAGACGGGCCGCTGCTTCAGGAGAGAAGGAGAGAGAGCCCGCCAAACAGACGAGATGCTGCTTCAGGAGAGAAGGAGAGAGAGACCGCCAAACAGACGGGCCGCTGCTTCAGGAGAGAAGGACAGAGAGAGACCGCCAAACAGACGAGATGCTGCTTCAGGAGAGAAGGAGAGAGAGACCGCCAAACAGATGGGCCGCTGCTTCAGGAGAGAAGGAGAGAGAGACCGCCAAACAGATGAGGTGCTGCTTCAGGAGAGAAGGAGAGAGAG
>NW_027033144.1:0-5781 GCF_034236695.1 Oncorhynchus nerka | reverse complement strand
GTGGTGTTACTACACACAGCGTGGTGGTATTACACACAGCGTGGTGTTACTACACACAGCGTGGTGTTACATACACACAGCGTGGTGTTACTACACACAGCGTGGTGTTATTACACACAGCATGGTGGTATTACACACAGCGTGGTGTTACTACACACAGCGTGGTGTTACTACACACAGCGTGGTGTTATTACACACAGCGTGGTGGTATTACACACAGCGTGGTGTTACTACACACAGCGTGGTCGTTGCTACAGGCGATGGTGTGCACACAGGCGTGGATTGGTGTGCACACTGAGTGAGGTGTTGTTACACACAGGCGTGGTTACTACACGCAGGCGTGGTTACTACACACAGGCGTTAGTTGCTACACAGGCGTGGTGTTGAGTACACACAGGCGTGGTTACTGCAGGCGTGGTTACTGCACAGGCGTGAATTACTACACGGCGTGGTGTTACTACACACAGCCGTGGTGCTTACTACACAGCCGTGGTGGTATTACACACCACCACACACAGCGTGGTGTTACTACACACAGGCGTGGTGTTATTACACACAGGCGATAGTGTTACTACACACAGTGTGGTGTTATTACACACAGCGTGGTGTTACTACACACAGGGGTGGTATTACACGACTGCGGTGGATTACACACAGCTGGTGTTACGCACAGGCGTGGTGTTACTACACACAGCGTGGTGTTACTACACACAGCGTGGTGTTACTACACACAGCGTGGTGGTATTACACAGCGTGGTGTTACTACACACAGCGTGGTGGTATTACACACAGTGTGGTGTTACTACACACAGCGTGGTGGTATTACACACAGCGTGGTGTTACTACACACAGCGTGGTGTTACTACACACAGCGTGGTGTTACTACACACAGCGTGGTGTTATTACACACAGCATGGTGGTATTACACACAGCGTGGTGTTACTACACACAGCGTGGTGTTACTACACACAGCGTGGTGTTATTACACACAGCGTGGTGGTATTACACACAGCGTGGTGTTATTACACACAGCGTGGTGTTACTACACACAGCGTGGTGTTACTACACACAGTGTGGTGTTACTACACACAGCGTGGTGGTATTACACACAGCGTGGTGTTATTACACACAGCGTGGTGTTACTACACACAGCGTGGTGGTATTACACACAGCGTGGTGGTATTACACACAGCGTGGTGTTATTACACACAGCGTGGTGTTACTACACACGCGTGGTGTTACTACACACAGCGTGGTGTTACTACACACAGCGTGGTGTTACTACACACAGCGTGGTGGTATTACACACAGCGTGGTGTTACTACACACAGCGTGGTGGTATTACACACAGTGTGGTGTTACTACACACAGCGTGGTGGTATTACACACAGCGTGGTGTTACTACACACAGCGTGGTGTTACTACACACAGGCGTGGTGTTACTACACACAGCGTGGTGTTATTACACACAGCATGGTGGTATTACACACAGCGTGGTGTTACTACACACAGCGTGGTGTTACTACACACAGCGTGGTGTTATTACACACAGCGTGGTGGTATTACACACAGCGTGGTGTTATTACACACAGCGTGGTGTTACTACACACAGCGTGGTGTTACTACACACAGTGTGGTGTTACTACACACAGCGTGGTGGTATTACACACAGCGTGGTGTTATTACACAGGCGTGGTGTTACTACACACAGCGTGGTGTTATTTTTTATCAGTAGTGGTGGTATTACACTGGCATGGTGGTATTACACACAGCGTGGTTACTACACACGGTGTGTGTTACTACACACAGCGTGGTGTTATTACACACAGGCGTGGTGTTATTACACAGGCGATGGTGTTACACACAGGCGATGGTGTTACTACACACAGGCGTGGTGTTATTACACACAGTGTGGTGTTACTACACACAGTGGTGTTATTACACAGGCGTTACACACAGCGTGGTGTTATTACACACGTGGTTGGTCTTACACTAATTACAGCGTCGTGGTTGCTACGCAGCGTGGTGGTATTACACAGGCGTGGTGTTACACTATTACACACAGGCGTGGTGTTACTACACACAGGCGTGGTGTTACTACACACAGCGTGGTGTTACTACACACAGGCGTGGTGTTACTACACACAGGCGTGGTGGTATTACACAGCGTGGGCGGTTGGCGTGTTATTACACAGGCGTGGTGGTATTACACACGGTGTGGTGTTACTACACACAGCGTGGTGAGCGATATTACACACAGCGTGGTGTTACTACACAACGTGGTGTTACTACACACAGCGTGGTGTTACTACACAGCGTGGTGTTATTACACACAGCATGGTGGTGTTACACAGGCGTGGTGTTACTACACACAGGCGTGGTGTTACTACACACAGGCGTGGTGTTACTACACACAGGTGGTGTTATTACAGCGTGGTGGTATTACACACAGGCGTGGTGTTACTACACAGGCGTGGTGTTACTACACAGGCGTGGTGTTGGCTACACACAGCGTGGTCGTATTACACACAGCCTACACACAGGCGTGGTGTTACTACACACAGCGTGGTGGTATTGCACACACACTACAGGCGTGGTGGTGTGCACACAGGCGGTGGATTATTACACACAGGCGTGGTGTTACTACACACAGCGTGGTGGTGTGCACACACAGCGATGGTGGTATTACACACAGCGTGGTGTTATTACACACAGTGGTGTTACTACACACAGCGTGGTGTTACTACACACAGCGTGGTGTTACTACACACAGGATGGTGTTATTACACACAGCGTGGTGTTACTACACACAGGCGTGGTGTTACTACACACAGGCGTGGTGTTACTACACACAGCGTGGTGTTACTACACACAGTGTGGTGTTATTACACGGTGTGGTGGCGTGGTGTTACTACACACAGCGTGGTGTTACTACACACAGGCGTGGTGTTACACTACAGCGTGGTGTACACACAGGCGTGGTGTTGCTACACAGTGTGGTGTTATTACACACAGCGTGGTGTTACTACACACAGCGTGGTGTGTTATACTACACACAGCGTGGTGGTGTTATTACACAGGCGTGGTGTTGCTACACACAGGCGTGGTGGTATTACACACTACTACACACAGGCGTGGTGTTATTACACTATGCTACACACAGCGTGGTGTTACTACACACAGGCGTGGTGTTACTACACACAGGCGTGGCGTGTTACACACACAGGCGTGGTGGTTATTACACACAGCGTGGTGTTGCTACGCACAGGCGAGTGGTGGTATTACACGGTGTGGTTACTACACAGGCGTGGTGGTATTACACACAGGCGTGGTGTTACTACACACAGGCGTGGTGTTACTACAGGCGTGGTGTTATTACACACAGGCGTGGTGTTACTACACACAGCATGGTGGTATTACAGGCGTGGTGTTACTACACAGGCGTGGTGTTACTACACAGGCGTGGTGTTACTACACACAGGCGTGGTGGTATTACACACAGGCGTGGTGGTGTGCACAGGCGTGGTGTTACTACACAGCGTGGTGTTACTACACACAGGCGTGGTGTTATTACACAGGCGTGGTGGTATTACACGGTGGTGTTATGCACACAGGCGTGGTGTTACTACACACAGGCGTGGTGTTACTACACACAGTGTGGTGTTACTACACAGGCGTGGTGGTATTACACACAGGCGTGGTGTTATACACACAGGCGTGGTGTTACTACACACAGGCGTGGTGTTGCAACACAGACGTGGTGTTACTACACACAGCGTGGTGTTATTACACAGGCGTGGTGTTACTACACACAGGCGTGGTGTTACTACACACAGGCGTGGTGTTGTGCACACACAGCGTGGTGTTACTACACACAGGCGTGGTGTTGATACACACAGGCGTGGTGGTATTACACACAGCGTGGTGTTACTACACACAGCGTGGTGTTACTACACACAGGCGGTGGTGGTGTGCACACAGGCGTGGTGTTGTACACAGCGTGGTGTTCACCACAGTGTGGTGTTACTACACAGCGTGGTGTTACTACACACAGGCGTGGTGTTATTACACACAGGCGGTGTTATTACACAGGCGTGGTGTTACTTACACACAGCGTGGTGTTATTACACACAGCGTGGTGGTATTACACACTACTACACACAGCGTGGTGGTATTACACTATTACACACAGCGTGGTGTTACTACACACAGCGTGGTGGTATTACACACAGCGTGGCGTTATTACACACAGCGTGGTGTTATTACACACAGCGTGGTGTTACTACACACAGCGTGGTGTTACTACACACAGCGTGGTGTTACTACACACAGCGTGGTGTTACTACACACAGCGTGGTGGTATTACACACAGCGTGGTGTTACTACACACAGCGTGGTGGTATTACACACAGTGTGGTGTTACTACACACAGCGTGGTGGTATTACACACAGCGTGGTGTTACTACACACAGCGTGGTGTTACTACACACAGCGTGGTGTTACTACACACAGCGTGGTGTTATTACACACAGCATGGTGGTATTACACACAGCGTGGTGTTACTACACACAGCGTGGTGTTACTACACACAGCGTGGTGTTATTACACAGCGTGGTGGTATTACACACAGCGTGGTGTTATTACACACAGCGTGGTGTTACTACACACAGCGTGGTGTTACTACACACAGTGTGGTGTTACTACACACAGCGTGGTGGTATTACACACAGCGTGGTGTTATTACACACAGCGTGGTGTTACTACACACAGCGTGGTGGTATTACACACAGCGTGGTGGTATTACACACAGCGTGGTGTTATTACACACAGCGTGGTGTTACTACACACAGCGTGGTGTTACTACACACAGCGTGGTGTTACTACACACAGGCGTGGTGTTATTACACACAGCGTGGTGTTACTACACACAGCGTGGTGTTACTACACACAGCGTGGTGTTACTACACACAGCGTGGTGTTACTACACACAGTGTGGTGTTACTACACACAGTGTGGTGGTATTACACAGGCGTGGTGTTACTACACACAGCGTGGTGTTACTACACACAGCGTGGTGTTATTACACACAGCGTGGTGTTACTACACACAGTGTGGTGTTATTACACACAGCGTGGTGTTACTACACACAGCGTGGTGTTATTACACACAGCGTGGTGTTATTACACACAGCGTGGTATTACTACACACAGCGTGGTGTATTACACACAGCGTGGTGTTAGTACACACAGCGTGGTGTTACTACACACAGCGTGGTGTTACTACACACAGCGTGGTGGTATTACACACAGCGTGGTGGTATTACACACAGCATGGTGGTAATACACACAGCGTGGTGTTATTACACACAGCGTGGTGTTACTACACACAGCGTGGTGGTATTACACACAGCATGGTGGGAATACACACAGAGTGGGGGTAATACACACAGCGTGGTGTTATTACACACAGCGTGGTGGTATTACACTGCAGCGTGGTGTTATTACACACAGCGTGGTGTTACTACACACAGCGTGGTGTTACTACACACAGCGTGGTGGTATTACACACAGCGTGGTGTTATTACACACAGCGTGGTGGTATTACACACAGCGTGGTGTTATTACACACAGCGTGGTGGTATTACACACAGCGTGGTGTTATTACACACAGCGTGGTGTTATTACACACAGCGTGGTGGTAATACACACAGCGTGGTGTTATTACACACAGCGTGTTGGTATTACACACAGCGTGGTGTTATTACACACAGCGTGGTGTTAC
>NW_027033143.1:0-5780 GCF_034236695.1 Oncorhynchus nerka | reverse complement strand
GCCCTGGTACTAAAGCAGTAGGGTCCTGGTACTAAAGCAGTAGGGTCCTGGAACTAAAGTAGTAGGGTCCCGGTGCTAAAGTAGTAGGGTCCTGGTATTAAAGCAGTAGGGTCCTGGTACTAAAGCAGTAGGGTCCTCGTACTAAAGCAGTAGGGTCCTGGTACTAAAGCAGTAGGGTCCTCGTACTAAAGCAGTAGGGTCCTGGTATTAAAGCAGTAGGGTCCTGGTATTAAAGCAGTATGGTCCTGGTACTAAAGCAGTAGGGTCCTGGGTACTAAAGCAGTAGGGTCCTGGTATTAGGGTCCTGGTATTAAAGCAGTAGGGTCCTAGGTACTAAAGCAGTAGGGTCCTGGTACTAAAGCAGTAGGGTCCTGGTATTAAAGCAGTAGGGTCCTGGTACTAAAGCAGTAGGGTCCTGGTACTAAAGCAGTAGGGTCCTGGTATTAGGGTCATGGTATTAAAGCAGTATGGTCCTGGTACTAAAGCAGTAGGGTCCTGGTATTAAAGCAGTAGGGTATTAGAGCAGTAGGGTCCTGGTATTAAAGCAGTAGGGTCCTGGTACTAAAGCATTAGGGTCCTGGTATTAAAGCAGTAGGGTCCTGGTATTAAAGCAGTAGGGTCCTGGTACTAAAGCAGTAGGGTCATGGTATTAAAGCAGTATGGTCCTGGTACTAAAGCAGTAGGGTCCTGGTATTAAAGTAGTAGGGTCCTGGTATTAAAGCAGTAGGGTCCTGGTACTAAAGCAGTAGGGTCCTGGTACTAAAGCAGTAGGGTACTAAAGCAGTAGGGTATTAAAGCAGTAGGGTCCTGGTATTAGGGTCCTGGTACTAAAGCAGTAGGGTCCTGGTACTAAAGCAGTAGGGTCCTGGTACTAAAGCAGTAGGGTACTAAAGCAGTAGGGTATTAAAGCAGTAGGGTCCTGGTACTAAAGCAGTAGGGTCCTGGTATTAAAGCAGTAGGGTCCTGGTACTAAAGCAGTAGGGTCCTGGGTACTAAAGCAGTAGGGTCCTGGTATTAAAGCAGTAGGGTCCTGGTATTAAAGCAGTAGGGTCCTGGTACTAAAGCAGTAGGGTCCTGGTACTAAAGCAGTAGGGTGCTGGGTATTAAAGCAGTAGGGTCCTGGTATTAAAGCAGTAGGGTCCTGGTACTAAAGCAGTAGGGTCCTGGTACTAAAGCAGTAGGGTCCTGGTACTAAAGCAGTAGGGTCCTGGTACTAAAGCAGTAGGGTCCTGGTATTAAAGCAGTAGGGTCCTGGTACTAAAGCAGTAGGGTCATGGTATTAAAGCAGTAGGGTCCTGGTACTAAAGCAGTAGGGTCCTGGTACTAAAGCAGTAGTGTCCTGGTATTAAAGCAGTAGGGTCCTGGTACTAAAGCAGTAGCAGTGGTAGGTAGTGGTAAATGAGGACTGTTATAGAGTAAACTAGTACATTTGAAGGACTGCTATAGAGTAAACTAGTACATTTGAAGGACTGCTATAGAGTAAACTAGTACATTTGAAGGACTGCTATAGAGTAAACTAGTACATTTGAAGGACTGCTATAGAGTAAACTAGTAAATGAGGACTGCTATAGAGTAGACTAGTAAATGAGGACTGTTATAGAGTAGACTAGTAAATGAGGACTGTTATAGAGTAAACTAGTAAATTAGGAGGACTGCTATAGAGTAGACTAGTAAATGAGGACTGCTATAGAGTAAACTAGTAAATGAGGACTGCTATAGAGTAGACTAGTAAATGAGGAGGACTGTTATAGAGTAAACTAGTAAATGAGGACTGCTATAGAGTAGACTAGTGAATGAGGACTGCTATAGAGTACACTAGTAAATGAGGACTGTTATAGAGTACACTAGTAAATGAGGACTGTTATAGAGTAGACTAGTGAATGAGGACTGCTATAGAGTAAACTAGTAAATGAGGACTGCTATAGAGTAGACTAGTGAATGAGGACTGTTATAGAGTAAACTAGTAAATGAGGACTGCTATAGAGTAGACTAGTAAATGAGGACTGCTATAGAGTAGAATAGTGAATGAGGACTGCTATAGAGTACACTAGTAAATGGGGAGGACAGCTATAGAGTAAACTAGTAAATGGGGAGGACTGCTATAGACTAGTAAATGAGGAGGACTGCTATAGAGTAGTAAATGAGGAGGACTGCTATAGAGTACACTAGTAAATGAGGACTGCTATAGAGTAGACTAGTAAATGGGAGGACTGCTATAGAGTAGACTAGTAAATGGGGACTGCTATAGAGTAGACTAGTAAATGGGGAGGACTGCTATAGAGTAGACTAGTAAATGAGGACTGCTATAGAGTAAACTAGTAAATGGGGAGGACTGCTATAGAGTAGACTAGTAAATGAGGACTGTTATAGAGTAAACTAGTAAATGAGGACTGCTATAGAGTAGACTAGTAAATGAGGAGGACTGCTATAGAGTACACTAGTAAATTAGGAGGACTGCTATAGAGTACACTAGTAAATGAGGACTGCTATAGAGTACACTAGTAAATTAGGAGGACTGCTATAGAGTAATCTAGTAAATGAGGACTGCTATAGAGTAGAATAGTAAATGAGGACTGCTATAGAGTAGACTACCCCATAATGACAACGTTAAAACAGGCTTTTAGAAATGTTTGCACGTTTTTCGGAGGAGAAGGGCCTTGGTCATGGAGGTGACCACGAACCCAATGGTCACTCTGACAGAGCTCCAGAGTTCCTCTGTGGAGATGGGAGAACCTTCCTACTGACAACCATCTCTGCAGCCCTCGACCAATCAAGGCAGGCGGAAGCAACTCCTCAGTAAAAGGCACATGGAGTTTGCCAAAAGGCACCTAAAGGACTCTCACAGCATGAGAAACAAGATTCTCTGGTCTGATGAAACCAAGATTGACGTCTTTGGCCTGAATGCCAAGCGTCACGTCTGGAGGAAACCTGGCACCATCCCTACTGTGGCAGCCTCATGCTGGTGGGATGTTTATCAGTGGCAGGGACTGAGAAACTAGTGAGGATCGAGGCACAGATGAACGGGCAAAGTACCTTGATGAAAACCTGCTCCAGATCGCTCAGGACCTCAGACTGGGGTGAAGGTCCACCTTCCAACAGGACAACGACTCTAAGCACACAGCCAAGACAACACAGGAGTGGCTTCAGGACAAGTTTCTGAATGTCCTTGAGTGGCCCAGCCAGAACCCGGAATTGAACCCAATCTAAACATCTCTGGAGAGACCTGAAAATAGCTGTGCAGTCCCCATCCAACCTGACAGAGCTTGAGGATCTGCAGAGAAGAATGGGAGAAACTCCACAAATACAGATGTGCCAAGCTTATAGCATCATACCCAAGAAGACTGGAGGCTGTTATCGCTGCCAAAGGGGCTTTAACAAAGTACTGAGTAAAGGGTCTGAATACTTATGTAAAATGTGATATTACATTTTTGAGCAACATTTTCCAAAAACTTGTTTTGTTTATAAGGAGTATTGTGATGTAATTATAGGTATTGTGATGTAATTATAGGAGTATTGTGATGTCATTATAGGTATTGTGATGTCATTATGGAGTATTGTGATGTTGTTATGGAGTATTGTGATGTCATTATGGAGTATTGTGATGTCGTTATGGGAGTGTTCATGATGTCATTATATGTGGTATTGTGTGTTGAAGTTGATGAGGAAAAAGGTTTTAATCAATTTTACAATAAAAAGGCTGTAACGTAACAATATGCGGAAAAAGTCCACGGGGTCTGAATATTTTCCAAATGTACAGTATGAAGTGCTGAGAACATTTAGCTACAGAGAAACTCTATAGAAGAGAGTATGATGGACAGAGAGACAAGTTAAAACAACTGGAGTGGCTGTAAAGTTGATGATAGAGAAACTAGCTTAGTTGTTCCAGTCATCCAGACCATGTTGGGGCTAGTTGTTCTAGTCATCCAGACCATGGGCTAGCAAGTTGTTCTAGTCATCCAGTCCAGTGGGCTAGCTAGTTGTTCTAGTCAACTAGTCCAGTGGCTGGCTTATTGCTCTAGTCATCCAGACCAGTGGGCTAGCTAGTTGTTCTAGTCATCCAGTCCAGTGGGCTAAGCAGTTAATGAAACATCCAGACCAGTGGGCTACAGCTGTTGTTCTAGTCTACTGGGCACAAGTCATCCAGTCTCTGATCTACTGCACAAGGCTGACTGTGGGTCTGTCTTCTCTCAAATGGCACCTTATTCCCAAGAGCTCTGGTCAAAATGGCACCTTATTCCCATAGAGCTCTGGTCAAATGGCACCTATTCCCAAAGAGCTCTGGTAAAATGACCTTATTCCCATAGAAATCTGATCAAATGGCATCTTATTCCCATAGAACTCTGATCAAATGGTACCTTATTCCCAGAGCTCTGATCAAATGGAACCTTATTCCCAAAGAGCTCTGGTCAAATGGCACCTATTCCCATAGAGCTCTGATCAAATGGTACCTTATTCCCATAGAACTCTGGTCAAATGGCACCTTATTCCCATAGAGCTCTGATCAAATGGTACCTTATTCCCATAGAGCTCTGATCAAATGGCACCTTATTCCCAAAGAGCTCTGGTCAAATGGCACTTTATTCCCATAGAGCTCTGGTCAAATGACCTTATTCCCATAGAGCTCTGGTCAAATGGCACCTTATTCCCATAGAGCTCTGGTCAAATGGCACCTTATTCCCATAGGGCTCTGGTCAAATGGCACCTTATTCCCATAGAACTCTGGTCAAATGGCACCTTATTCCCAAAGATCTCTGGTCAAATGGCACCTTATTCCCAAAGAGATCTGGTCAAATGGCACCTTATTCCCATGAGCAAATGGCACCTTATTCCCATAGAGCTCTGGTCAAATGGCACCTTATTCCCAAAGAGCTCTGGTCAAATGGAACCTTATTCCCAAGAGCTCTGGTCAAATGGAACCTTATTCCCAAAGAGCTCTGGTCAAATGGCACCTTATTTCCATAGAGCTCTGGTCAAATGGCACCTTATTCCCATAGAGCTCTGGTCAAATGGCTTTTATTCCCATAGCGCTCTGGACAAATGGCACCTTATTCCCATAGAGCTCTGGTCAAATGGAACCTTATTCCCATAGAGCTCTGGTCAAATGGCACCTTATTCCCATAGAGCTCTGGTCAAATGGCACCTTATTCCCATAGCGCTCTGGACAAATGGCACCTTATTCCCATAGAGCTCTGGTCAAATGGAACCTTATTCCCATAGAGCTCTGGTCAAATGGCACCTTATTCCCATATAAATCTCAGTGTACTGTGTGGTAGTGGGACTGATAGATACTAGGCTGGGTTCTACAGGGTAGCTGGTGTACTGTGTGGTAGTGGGACTGATAGATACTAGGCTGGGTTCTACAGGGTAGCTGGTGTACTGTGTGGTAGTGGGACTGATAGATACTAGGCTGGGTTCTACAGGGTAGCTGGTGTACTGTGTGGTAGTGGGACTGATAGATACTAGGCTGTTGGTCCTCCAATAGAAAGAGGCCTGGCCCTACCATTTGCTCCTACCTTACCTTTGGAGCCAGAGTTCAATCAATCAATCAATCAATCAATCAATCAATCAATCAATCCACTCCTGACAGGACAACAACACACATCATCACATCACAGTGTTTCTCTCTTTACGCTTCAACAAGTAGACAATGCAACTTCATATAACGCTTATTATTTTTAATGTTAGTTACATAGACACGTCAGTTCCTCTCCTCTGTTTCCACGGTAACCTTGGCACTAAGATTTGGATGTTTGAGTCGTTCCTTCTCCAGCTTGGTTGTG
>NW_027033142.1:0-5777 GCF_034236695.1 Oncorhynchus nerka | reverse complement strand
CTCTCTCTCTCTCCTCTCTCTCTCTCTCTCTCTCTCTCTCTCTCTCTCTCTCTCTCTCTCTCATCTCTCTGTGTGTCTCTCTGTCTCTCTCTCTCTCTCTGCGTCTCTCTCTCTCTCTCTCTCTCTCTCTCTCTCTCTCTCTCTCTCTCTGCGTCTCTCTCTCTCTCTTCTCTCTCCTGTGTCTCTCTCTCTCTCTCTCTCTCTCTCTCTGTGTCTCTACTCTCTCTGTGTTTCTCTCTCTCTCTCTCTCTCTGCTCTCATGTCTTTCTCTCTCTCTCTCTGTAAGTCTCTCTCTCTCTCTCTCTCTCTCTCTGTGTCTCTCTCTCTCTCTCTCTCTCTCTCTCTATTCTCTCGTCGTCTCTCTCTCTCTCTCTCTCTCTCTCTCTCTCTCTCTCTCTCTCTCTCTCTCTCTCTCTGTTACTCTCTCTCTCTCTCTCTCTCTCTCTCTCTCTCTCTCTCTCTGTGTTTCTCTCTCTCTCTCTCTCTCTCTCTCTCTCTCTCTCTCTCTCTCTCTCTCTCTCTCTCTCTCTCTTCTTTTTTATAATTAAAAAGAGTTCTTCGGCTGTTCCCATAGGAGAACGCTTCTGCTTCCAGGAAGAACCCTTTTTGGTTCCACGTAGAATCCTTTTGGGTTCCTTGTAGAGAGCTCTCTTTCGAAAAGTGGAAAGGGCCCTACATGGAACTCAAAAGGGTTCTACCTTGGAACCAAAAAGGTTCTGACCTGGAACCAAAAAGGTTCTAACCTTGAACCAAAAAAGTTTCTAACCTGGAACTAAACACCTTCCAGGTTCTAGATAGAACATGTTTTTCTCTAAAGGGAGCGTGTAGGAGAAATGACTTCATCTGAAGTTTCCAGAGTTCCCTTCTAGAACGTCTGGCCTTTGTGACGTCACAAAGAGAGTAGAATCACAGACTCCCCAGAGGTGACAGAACGCAGGCAGGTGAACGAAACCTCCCACAGGCTGTATTTAATCAAACTACGCTGGTATGGGACCCGTCTCAAAATGGATCCCTATTCCATATGGGCACCTGGTAAAAAAGTAGTGCACTATATATGGAAATAGGGTGCCATTTGGAACTCGGATAATAGGTCTCGGCTCAATATGTTTTTACCTTTTATGTTCAACGATAACCATTTGTCAAGTCAAGTCTGATTACTCTGTGAGGCACCAACCTTTTAAGCCATCAAGGACAAATGAATGAAATTACAGTCCATTTAAAATGAATCATCTGAACTCAAGAGTAATACATTTGTTATTGTCTATGGGTCAAAAGCATTGTACCTTCATAGGGAATAGATTGGGGACATAATTAATGTCTGTAACAGTCCCTGGTTTGATCCCCTTATTATTAAGTAATGAAGCTGTGGTTCCTGTTTTGGAATATCTGATCAATAGCTACATTCAAACTCCCAGATGTATCATGTACTCTATTTAATGAAACAATATAATATTATCTTTAGTTGAGGTCAAAAACCTCCACCTGACTTTAAGATGTTGGAGAACAAGGTAATGTAATGTAAACGTCACTTCCCCATAATGAACACAAGGTAATGTAATGTAAACGTCACACCCTGACCTTAGTATTCTTTGTTTTTCTTGTTATTTTGGTTAGGTCAGAGTGTGACATGGGTGATGTATGTGTTTTTTTTGCCTTGTCTAGGGGTTTTTGTATGTTTATGGGGCTGGAACCCTTCTAGGTTTTTTGTATATCTGTGGGGCTGTGTCCTGTCTAGGGGTTTTTGTATGTCTATGGGGCTGTTTTCTGTCTAGGGGTTTTTGTATGTCTATGGGGCTATGCCCTGTCTAGGGGGTTTTGTATGTCTATGGGGCTGTTTCTCCGTCTAGGGTTTTTGTATGTCTATGGGGCTGTTTCCTGTCTAGGGGTTGTTGTATGTCTATAGGGCTGGACCCTGTCTAGGGGTTTTGTATGTCTATGGGGCTGTGACCTGTCTAGGGGTTTTTGTATGTCTATGGGGCTGGGGCCTGTCTAGGGGTTTTTGTATGTTTATGGGGCTGGACCCTGTCTAGGGGTTTTTGTATGTTTATGGGGCTGTTTTCCGTCTAGGGGTTTTTGTATGTCTATGGGGCTGGACCCTGTCTAGGGGTTTTTGTATGTTTATGGAGCTGTTCCTTTCTAGGTTTATTGTATGTCTATGGTTGCCTAGATGAGTCCTCAATCAGAGGCAGGTGGTTATCGTTGTTATCGTTGTTATCCATATTCTATATTCTATATTTTCTTATTCCATATTCTATTTTCCGTATTCCATATTCTATATTCTATATTCCACATTCCACATTCTATATTCCATATTCCACATTTCATATTCTATATTCCATATTCCACATTCCACATTCTATATTCTAAATTCTATGTTCCACATTCCACATTCCATATTCCATACTCCATATTCTAGATTCTGTATTCTATATTCCACATTCCACATTCCATATTCCATACTCCATATTCTAGATTCTGTATTCTATATTCCACATTCAACATTCCATATTCCATATATTCTATATTCCATATTCCATACTCCATATTCTAGATTATGTATTCTATATTCCACATTCCACATTCCACATTATATATTCTATATTCTACATTCCACATTCCATATTCCATATATTCTGTATTTCATATTCCATATTCCACATTCCATATTCTATATTCCACATTCCACATTCCATATTCCATATATTCTGTATTTCATATTCCATATTCCACATTCCATATTCCATATTCCACATTCCACATTCCATATTCTATATTCCACATTCCACATTCCATATTCCATATTCTATATTCCACATTCCATATTCTATATTCCCTATTCCATAAACTATATTCCATATTCTATTTTCTATATTCCATATTCCATATTCCATATTCTATATTCCACATTCCATATTCTATATTCCACATTCTATATTCTATATTCCACATTCTATATTCCACATTCCATATTCTATTTTCTATATTCCACATTCCACATTCTATATTCCATATTCCATATTCTATATTCCATATTCCACATCCCACATTCCATATTCCACATTCCATATTCCATATTCTACATTCTATATTCCACATTCAACATTCCACATTTCATATATTTTGTATTCCATATTCCATATTCCACATTCCACATTCTATATTCTATATTCCACATTCCATATTCTATATTCCCTATTCCCTATTCCCTATTCTATATTCCATATTCTATTTTCTATATTCCATATTCCATATTCTATATTCTTTATTCCACATTCCATATTCTATATTCCACATTCCATATTCTATATTCCACATTCCACATTCCATATTCCATATTCTATATTCCACTTTCCATATTCTATATTCCATATTCCAAATTCCATATTCTATATTCTATATTCCACATTCCATAATCTATATTCCCTATTCCCTATTCTATATTCCATATTCTATTTTCTATATTCCATATTCCATATTCTATATTCTTTATTCCACATTCCATATTCTATATTCCACATTCCATATTCTATATTCCACATTCCACATTCCATATTCCATATTCCATATTCTATATTCCACATTCCATATTCTATATTCCCTATTCCATAAACTATATTCCATATTCTATTTTCTATATTCCATATTCCATATTCCATATTCTATATTCCACATTCCATATTCTATATTCCACATTCTATATTCTATATTCCACATTCTATATTCCACATTCCATATTCTATATTCTATATTCTATATTCCACATTCCATATTCTATATTCCCTATTCCCTATTCCCTATTCCCTATTCTATATTCCATATTCTATTTTCTATATTCCATATTCCATATTCTATATTCTTTATTCCACATTCCATATTCTATATTCCACATTCCAAATTCTATTTTCCGTATTCTATATTCCACATTCCATATTCTATATTCCCTATTCCATAAACTATATTCCATATTCTATTTTCTATATTCCATATTCCATATTCCATATTCTATATTCTATCTTCCATATTCCATAAGCAGCACCATCACCTTCATTCATGTGAAATATACCATGCAACAGTAAAGAGTTCATATCTTCCATATTCCATAAGCAGCACCATCACCTTCAGTCATGTGAAATATACCATGCAACAGTAAAGAGTTCATATCTATATTCTATCTTCCATATTCCATAAGCAGCACCATCACCTTCATTCATGTGAAATATACCATGCAACAGTAAAGAGTTCATATCTTCCATATTCCATAAGCAGCAGCATCACCTTCAGTCATGTGAAATATACCACGCAACAGTAAAGAGTTCACATCTTGTTCATTTGTACTATTGATGTTTGGTCTCTCAGGGAAACACAGATCATTGTAACAGAACTACAAAGGACAGAGTTGAAGAACCCGGTATCAATACAGATATAGTTTCTGCTGCAGCGAGAACCAACAATATTACTGTCGCTAATGGAACCCTAAATACTCTTTCTCTTATTGAGGCAAAATATATGGTTTTTGGGGGGATGACCGTCAGCATTCAATATATATGTACAGTTCATGTGTGTTTGTAAGATAGGTGTTGGTGAGAATAAATGAAAAGAAAGAAAGAGAGGGAGAGAGAGACAGAGAGAGAGACAGAGAGAGAGAGACAGAGAGAGAGAGAGAGAGGGAGAGAGAGAGAGAGAGGGAGAGAGAGAGAGAGAGAGAGAGAGAGAGAGAGAGAGAGAGACAGAGAGAGAGAGAGAGACAGAGAGAGAGAGACAGAGAGAGACAGAGAGAGAGGAGAGAGAGAGGGAGGAATGAAGGAAAGAGGGAAAGAAAGAAATAAGGAAAGATAACTGGACAAATTCCAAATGTCAGAGATTGGAATGGAACTGAACCAGAAGAAACATGTTCTGTCTAGAGAAGTAGGAAGAGAAGCTTGTCAGTAAACACACACACACACACACAGTCATAGGTCCGCCAGAGAGCCAAAGGCCATGCTATCTACAGGTGCAGCTCATTTCTTCACCTGACTGAGATTGATTCAGACAATCTATAGCGATCGTGTCGCAGTAAGTTACATCTAAATTATTCACCAGCCGCAAGACTTTTCAAATGGCTGTATTTTGAACGAAACACCAAATAAGATGCGGGCATTAGGAAAAACCGACTGCATCTAGAGAGAGAAAGAGAGAGAGAGAGAGAGAGAGAGAGAGGGAGGGAGAGAGAGAGAGAGAGAGAGAGACAGAGAGAGAGAGACAGAGAGAGAGAGAGAGAGAGAGAGAGAGGGTGTGAGAGAGAGAGAGAGAGAGAGAGAGAGAGAGAGGGTGTGAGAGAGAGAGAGAGAGGGGGCAGAGAGAGAGAGAGAGAGAGAGAGAGAGAGGCAGAGACAGAGAGAGAGAGAGAAATATAGAGAGAGAGAGAGAGAGGAGAGAGAGAGAGAGAGACAGAGAGAGGGATAGAGAGAGAGAGAGAGGGCAGAGAGAGAGAGAGAGAGAGAGAGAGGGTAGAGACAGAGAGAGAGAGAGAGAAATATATATAGAGAGAGAGAGAGAGAGAGAGGAGAGAGAGAGAGAGAGAGAGAGAGAGAGAGAGAGAGGGCAGAGAGAGAGAGAGAGAGAGAGAGAGGGTAGAGACAGAGAGAGAGAGAGAAAGATAGAGAGAGAGAGAGAGAGAGAGAGAGGAGAGAGAGAGAGAGAGAGAGAGAGAGAGAGAGAGCGAGACAGAGAGAGAGACAGAGAGACAGAGAGACAGAGAGAGAGACAGAGAGACAGAGAGACAGAGAGAGAGAGAGAGA
>NW_027033141.1:0-5773 GCF_034236695.1 Oncorhynchus nerka | reverse complement strand
TGGAGAACAGTAGCTCCCACATCAGAGTGATGTCTGCTGGTAGAATGATGGAGAACAGTAGCTCCACATCAGAGTGCTGTCTGCTGATAGAATGATGGAGAACAGTAGCTCCACATCAGAGTGCTGTCTGCTGATAGAATGATGGAGAACAGTAGCTCCACATCAGTCTGTCTGCTGATAGAATGATGGAGAACAGTAGCTCCACATCAGAGTGCTGTCTGCTGATAGAATGATGGAGAACAGTAGCTCCACATCAGAGTGCTGTCTGCTGATAGAATGATGGAGAACAGTAGCTCCACATCAGAGTGCTGTCTGCTGATAGAATGATGGAGAACAGTAGCTCCACATCAGAGTGCTGTCTGCTGATAGAATGATGGAGAACAGTAGCTCCACATCAGTCTGTCTGCTGATAGAATGATGGAGAACAGTAGCTCCACATCAGAGTGCTGTCTGCTGATAGAATGATGGAGAACAGTAGCTCCACATCAGAGTGCTGTCTGCTGATAGAATGATGGAGAACAGTAGCTCCACATCAGTCTGTCTGCTGATAGAATGATGGAGAACAGTAGCTCCACATCAGAGTGCTGTCTGCTGATAGAATGATGGAGAACAGTAGCTCCACATCAGAGTGATGTCTGCTGGTAGAATGATGGAGAACAGTAGCTCCACATCAGAGTGCTGTCTGCTGATAGAATGATGGAGAACAGTAGCTCCACATCAGAGTGCTGTCTGCTGATAGAATGACGGAGAACAGTAGCTCCACATCAGTCTGTCTGCTGATAGAATGATGGAGAACAGTAGCTCCACATCAGAGTGCTGTCTGCTGATAGAATGATGGAGAACAGTAGCTCCACATCAGAGTGCTGTCTGCTGATAGAATTGATGGAGAACAGTAGCTCCACATCAATCTGTCTGCTGATAGAATGATGGAGAACAGTAGCTCCACATCAGAGTGCTGTCTGCTGATAGAATGATGGAGAACAGTAGCTCCACATCAGTCTGTCTGCTGATAGAATGATGGAGAACAGTAGCTCCACATCAGAGTGCTGTCTGCTGATAGAATGATGGAGAACAGTAGCTCCACATCAGAGTGCTGTCTGCTGATAGAATGATGGAGAACAGTAGCTCCACATCAGTCTGTCTGCTGATAGAATGATGGAGAACAGTAGCTCCACATCAGAGTGCTGTCTGCTGATAGAATGATGGAGAACAGTAGCTCCACATCAGAGAGCTGTCTGCTGATAGAATGATGGAGAACAGTAGCTCCACATCAGAGTGTTCTCTGCTGATAGAATGATGGAGAACAGTAGCTCCACATCAGAGTGTTCTCTGCTGATAGAATGATGGAGAACAGTAGCTCCACATCAGAGTGCTGTCTGCTGATAGAATGATGGAGAACAGTAGCTCCACATCAGAGTGATGTCTGCTGGTAGAATGATGGAGAACAGTAGCTCCACATCAGAGTGCTGTCTGCTGATAGAATGATGGAGAACAGTAGCTCCACATCAGAGTGCTGTCTGCTGATAGAATGACGGAGAACAGTAGCTCCACATCAGTCTGTCTGCTGATAGAATGATGGAGAACAGTAGCTCCACATCAGAGTGCTGTCTGCTGATAGAATGATGGAGAACAGTAGCTCCACATCAGAGTGCTGTCTGCTGATAGAATTGATGGAGAACAGTAGCTCCACATCAATCTGTCTGCTGATAGAATGATGGAGAACAGAAGCTCCACATCAGAGTGCTGTCTGCTGATAGAATGATGGAGAACAGTAGCTCCACATCAGTATGTCTGCTGATAGAATGATGGAGAACAGTAGCTCCACATCAGAGTGCTGTCTGCTGATAGAATGATGGAGAACAGTAGCTCCACATCAGAGTGCTGTCTGCTGATAGAATGATGGAGAACAGTAGCTCCACATCAGTCTGTCTGCTGATAGAATGATGGAGAACAGTAGCTCCACATCAGAGTGCTGTCTGCTGATAGAATGATGGAGAACAGTAGCTCCACATCAGAGTGTTCTCTGCTGATAGAATGATGGAGAACAGTAGCTCCACATCAGAGTGTTCTCTGCTGATAGAATGCCTTTTGGTGAATTCTCATCCAAGTGGAGAAGTGCAACTGAAGCACAAAATTAGTCTGATGCCTTGCAGAAATTACAATAAGCATTTTTAAATCTACGTTTACAAAAACACAGCAAGATATTTCTATGCTGTCAAAAAAATAAAATGGAATTCTGTGTTAACTAGCAACTTAAACATAGGTGTCGTGTTACGTTGCTGAATTTTAAAAAAAGGTGACTGGGCATCAGTGTTAACTTGCTGCCGTGTCTGAGAAGTCCAAGTCCTTTGGATGAGTTATTTGTACAGCTGCCACCATCTCGATTTCTTTGCGTTTTTCTCTCCTCTCCCTTCTCGGCCTGTTCCCCCCTTCTCGGCCTGTTCCCCCCTTCTCAGAGCAGAGCAGGTAGGCCCGTTGCCCTAGCGACTCCAGACTCCACACAGACAGTGTGTTCACATGCTGCTCCAGAGCCACTGCTGTTCTTCCTTCAGACAAGCGTGCTTCAAAACGTTGTTCATTTGCACAATGTCTCTCGTTCACATTCACTTGTAAATATCCAAACTCACCACAAATGACATTCGGTAACTCCTACCTATATATGTAGATGGGATTTCCTGTTTTTTGCAATTTGTTTATTTTAGTTTGCGGTCGTTGGCATATTTATCTAGCAGCCTTCATGTAAATTTGCCATTATTCGTTTTAAATTTTGTTTTTGCATTCTGATAATTAACACCCAGTGGGCATTTGGGTTGTTTTTGGCGCCCCCTCGTGTACTAAGCCAGTAATACCTTCAATACCAGGACGAGAGAAGGATGTTATGAACATCGGGAGAGCGACCAAACCTAGTGATAAAACTATCAGAGATATTAAGTTGTTGGTTCAGAGGAAGTGGGAATGAGAATGCAAGGTGACATCCTGGATGTTAACAGGAAATACAGCACAGGGACACAGGAAGTGATAGAAGAAGAGAGACAGAGAGTCATTGCCAGTTAGCCACCCATCCAAAAGGGGAAAAGAGATGGATCTAGAGCTTGAGCTCCCTCAGTGGAGTACTACAAGCCATTTCCCCAGTCTCACACAGCAGGCTTTGAAGTTTCCCCAAGCAGAAGAGATCTAGTCTGACAGAAGGGACTATACGGGGTTAGTCGAGGATAGACAGCAACTCTTTGGCGAACCAACAGTGGCACGTTAAAGCATGGCAGAGAGAGAGAGAGACAGAAAGAGACAGAAGGACAGAGAGAAAGAGACAAAGACAGAAGAGAGAGACAGAAAGACAGAGAGAGCGAGAGACAGAAAGACAGAGAGAGAAAGAGACAGAAAGAGAGGCAGTACTTAGTGGAATGTACCGATAGAAATATATTATGTAGAACAAAACAAACTTCTGACATGTAGAATAAAATAATCACGTCAGCTCTACTCGTGACATTTCTATCTGCAAAAGGTGAAACAATATCTGCCAACTGAACGTGAGAAAACTTCGTTACGACGACTCCCAATGCACCGGGATAACTAGGAGACCCTGCATCTTTCTGCCAAGTTAAAACTAGACTGTATTATAAAAATTGAAACTTGCTTATATAAAACAGATGGTATCATGGGAATGTGAGTTTTCACACACACACACGCAGCAGGCAGAGGAACCCACAAAAGGACAAGTGTTATAGGAGCAAGACCACAATGATACAGTAGCCAGGGTACACTGCAGACCCTGGTAGCCCACGGCAGGTGCTCTCAAATAGACATTGAGGGTGAGAGAGAGAGAGGTAAACTTTCTCATTCCACTCGCCCAAGTTTCTCAGTGGTTCTGACATAGCTAGAGAACAGACGGGCTTAGAGATGTACAGCTCAGCACAGTGCCAGGCTGGCTGTCTGATTCATGCTACAAGGCCACACCATGCTGTTCTGACTCAGATGTCTGTTCACCTTGTCCTTTTCATAGTGTTGACACCTTATAGCCACATTTCAGTTTGGTTTTCTTTTAAAAACTCATTGACTTAATTACTTGAATTCCATTTTGTACATGTTTTTACCCCCCCCCCGTGAGCTCAATACGCACATTGCCGTTTCTCTAGATAGAAAATCAGCTCAAGCCAGAACTGCGCGATGTAGTAGGGAGTTGTAGTTTTCAACAGGCCAATATTCTACATAGTTAATTAATAAATGTTCTGCACTAAACTACAATGACCATACTCTATTGTCTGGTCAAATTTTTTTTTTTTTTTAAACACGCCTGCTTATGTTCGTGTGGGGGGAGACGGAGAGACAGAGACAAAGACAGAGAGAGACCGAGAGAGACAGAGAGAGAGAGAGAGAGAGAGAGAGACAGAGAGACAGAGAGAGAGACAGAGAGAGAGAGACAGAGAGACAGAGAGAGAGAGAGAGAGAGACAGAGAGACAGAGAGACAGAGAGACAGAGAGACAGAGAGACAGAGAGACAGAGAGAGAGAGAGAGAGAGACAGAGAGACAGAGAGACAGAGAGACAGAGAGACAGAGAGACAGAGAGACAGAGAGACAGAGAGACAGAGAGACAGAGAGACAGAGAGACAGAGAGACAGAGAGAGAGAGAGAGAGAGAGAGAGACAGAGAGACAGAGAGAGAGAGACAGAGAGAGAAACACATGATCTAAATGACTGATAGTTCAGTCATAAAATCACACCTTAATTACTTTGAAAAACTACTAAAATAGTGAGCAGCAGCACTACAGAGATGAGATGACTTGGAACTAAATAATATAAAGTCAAATAAAACTAAATGTAATAAGACACAATAACTGAAATATTTAAATTAAATAAAACTAAATGTAATAGACACAATAACTGAAATATTTAAATTAAATAAAACTAAATGTAATAAGACACAATAACTGAAATATTTAAATCAAATAAAACTAAATTTAAGACACAATAACTGAAACATTTATTTTAAATAATTTAAATATAAGACACAATAACTGAAATATTTAAAGTGGATGACTGTTAGTAAGTGATTAGCAGTAATGGACAGTCACTACCATCATGGGACTTTCATTATTTGATTCTGTGTTAAAACATTCAATCCACATAATGCATTTAAAGTTGTTATTTTTTTAAAATAATTAATATAAAACCATGATTATAATAAATATATATATATAAATAGTCGAACTGAACATTAAAAAAAGCACTGAAATCGCTTAGCACTAACTTTCCAGATTGGCTCCAGAAACGTAGCCAGGCCAGCGCGACAGTAGAAATCAGGCATTCAGTATGCAAGACACTTAGGTTTTGTCGTGCTAAGATATATCTGGCGAGAGTGGTCCTCTGTTAGCATGAGCATGACGCTAAGCAACGCTAAAAGGTCGTGGGTTCAATTCCACCTATGAACTCACTGTACTGTAGGTCTCTTTGGATAAAAACCATCAGCTAATTTAAATATTTATATCTGAGGAGGAGGAAGAGAATCAATCTATTAACTAAGGCTACTTCAGAAACTTCAATCACTGACGCTGACTGATACACTATCAACATCAAAAAAATAAATAAAAAGGTTTTTGCTCCCTCTATTTTGACTTGGTAATATATGGTGTCATTGACTAAACATCAATTCTTCTAAATTCTGTTTTCAAAATGAAAACATTCTTCACTCAAATCTAAAAGATGCTAGGATGATATGCTAGAATATTACTGCATGATCGGGAACTAGAAGCACAACCATTTTTCCCGCTACACTCGC
>NW_027033140.1:0-5772 GCF_034236695.1 Oncorhynchus nerka | reverse complement strand
CTCTGTACCGGTACCCCTGTATATAGCCTCCACATTGACTCAGCACGGTACCCCCTGTATAGCCTCCACATTGACTCAGTACACGTGCCCCCTGTATATAGCCTCCACATTGACTCTGTACCAGTACCCCTGTATATAGCTTCCACATCGACTCTGTGCCGGTACCCCTGCATATAGCCTCCACATTGACTCTGTAACGTGCAACTCCCTGTATGTAGCCTCCACATTGACTCTGTGCCGGTACCCCCTGTATATAGCCTCCACATTGACTCTGTACCGGCACCCCTGTATATAGCCTCCACGTTGACTCTGTACCGAGCAACCCCTGTATACATAGCCTCCACATTGACTCTGTACGGTGCACCCTGCATATAGCCTCCACATTGACTCTGTTACTGCACCCTGGCATATAGCCTCCATACATTGACTCTGTACCGCAGTACCCCATGTGGCATATAAGCCTCCACATTGACTCTGCACCGGTACCCCCTGCATATAGCCTCCACATTGACTCAGTACCAGTACCCCCTGTATATAGTCTCCACATTGACTCTGTACCGGTACCCCCTGTATATAGCCTCCACATTGACTCTGTACCGGTACCCCTGTATATAGTCTCCACATTGACTCAGTACCAGTACCCCTGTATATAGTCTCCACATTGACTCAGTACCAGTACCCCTGTATATAGCCTCCACATTGACTCTGTACCAGTACCCCATGTATATAGTCTCCACATTGACACTGTACCGGTACCCCTGCATATAGCCTCCACATTGACTCAGTACCAGTACCCCTGTATATAGTCTCCACATTGACTCTGTGCAGTGCCCCCTGTATATAGCCTCCACATTGACTCTATACTTAATTGCCCCCTGTATATAGCCTCCACATTGACTCTGTGCTGGTACCCCACCCCTGTATATAGTCTCATTGACCTCAGTACCGAGTACCCCTGTATATATGCCTCCCATTGACTCTGTAAGCTTGTTCCCTGTATATAGTCTCTACATTGACTCTGTGCCAGTACCTGTATATAGCCTCCACACATTGTGGCTCTGTACATTTACTGTATATAACTCCCATTTGACTCTGCTTACTTAGTACCCCCTGCTTATATAGCCTCCACATTGACTCTGTGACACCTGTATATAGCCGCCACATTGATTCTGTGCTGGTACCCCCTGTATATAGCTCTCCACATTGACTCTGTATCAGTACCCCTGTATATAGCCTCCACATTGACTCTGTAGCAGACCCCCTGTATATAAAATCTGTCTGGTACCCCTATAGCCTCATTGACTCTGTATCAGTAACACCTGTATATAGTCTCCACATTGACTCTGTATCAGTACCCCCTGTATATAGCCTCCACATTGACTCTGTACCGTACCCCTGTATATAGTCTCGACTGTACAGTACCCCCTGTATATAGCCTCCACATTGACTCTGTGCAGGAGTACCCCCTGTATTTACAGCCTCCACTATTATTTATTTACTGAACACACTGTTAGTGTTGTTATTCTTATCTCTTACTTGTTGTAGTTGGTATTTTCTTAACTGCATTGTTGATTTGAGGCTTGTAGAAGCATTTCACTAGGTCTACACCTGTTGTATTCAGCATTTCACTAAAGTCTACTACCCTGCCCTGTTATTATTCAGCATTTCACTAGGTCTACTATTTCCTGTTATATTCATTTCATAAGGTCTACCTACACCTGTTATGATACATGCTATGTGACAAATTAAATTGTATTTATTTGGTGGTGCACCACAGGTGAACTTAATATTCTGTATTTTGTCATATGGTTCCCTGACAGGTTCAATAAGAACGGCATCGATCTGAACAGAAACTTCCCAGATGCCTTCTCTAAGAAGGAGAGTGGAATGAGAGAGATGGAGGTGAGAGCCATTATGGACTGGCTGAAGACTGAGAGCTTCGTCCTGTCGGCCAACCTGCACGGTGGGGCTGTGGTGGCCAGCTACCCCTACGACAACAGCAATGGAGGTACTTTACACACAGAAAGAGAGAGAGAGGCTGAGTGATCCCAATATAGAGAAGACTAGAATGACTACATAGTAACAACATGTGTCTAATATAGAGACTACTAGAATGACTACAGAGTACCAACAGGTGTCTAATATAGAGACTACTAGAATGACTACAGAGTAGAGTAATAACAGGTGTCTAATATAGAGACTACTAGAATGACTACAGAGTAGAGTACAACAGGTGTCTAATATAGAGACTACTAGAATGACCACAGAGTAGAGTAACAACAGGTGTCTAATATAGAGACTACTAGAATGACTACAGAGTAGAGTACCAACAGGTGTCTAATATAGAGACTACTAGAATGACTACAGAGTAACAACAGGTGTCTAATATAGAGACTACTAGAATGACTACAGAGTAGAGTAACAACAGGTGTCTAATATAGAGACTACTAGAATGACTACAGAGTAGAGAATCAACAGGTGTCTAATATAGAGACTACTAGAATGACTACAGAGCAGAGTAACAACAGGTGTCTAATATAGAGACTACTAGAATGACTACAGAGTAACAACAGGTGTCTAATATAGAGACTACTAGAATGACTACAGAGTAGAGTAACAATATAGAGACTACTAGAATGACTACAGAGTAGATTAACAACATGTGTCTAATATAGAGACTACTAGAATGACTACAGAGTAACAACAGGTGTCTAATATAGAGACTACTAGAATGACTACAGAGTAGAGTAACAACAGGTGTCTAATATAGAGACTACTAGAATGACTACAGAGTAACAACAGGTGTCTAATATGGAGACTACTAGAATGACTACAGAGTAGAATAACAATATAGAGACTACTAGAATGACTACAGAGTAGAGTAACAACATGTGTCTAATATAGAGACTACTAGAATGACTACAGAGTAACAACAGGTGTCTAATATAGAGACTACTAGAATGACTACAGAGTAACAACAGGTGTCTAGTATAGAGACTACTGGAATGACTACAGAGTAACAACAGGTGTCCCTGTCAAGAGATCAATAGATCAACCAATCAGTCAATCACATCAATATTGGTTATGTCTCCATTGTGTCCCAAATAGCCCAGGGCCTTGGTCTAAAGTAGTACACTATATAGGGAATATGGCTCTGGTCTAAAGTAGTGTACTATATAGGGAATAGGGCTCTGGTCTAAAGTAGTGTACTATATAGGGAATAGGGCTCTGGTCTAAAGTAGTATACTATATAGGGAATAGGGCTCTGGTCTAAAGTAGTGTACTACATAGGGAATAGGGCTCTGGTCTATAGTAGTGTTCTATATAGGGAATAGGTTGACGTGTTGTGTTGTCACACAGGTAGTGAGCTGCAGAGTGGATCCAGTGTTTCCCGACAACGACGTGTTGATCCAGCTGGCTAAGACCTACTCCTACACCCACAGCCAGATGCACAAGGAGACCACTGTTACGACTCCAAGGACTTTAAGGAGGGTATCACCAACGGCTACTACTGGTACCCTCTACCAGGTCAGTCAGTGAATCTATCAGTTTACAGATCTGGGGTAATAGTTAAGGGTGCTGGGTTGACAGTCTCAAGCCCCTCCGCCAGGTTCAAAGTTCAAACCACGACGGGATTAATTCGCTACAGTACTAATACTAGAGGTCACGTGTACGTACAGTCATGTTGTGAAAATGAATATTTGTGTCATTCTCAAAACTTTTGACCACGACTGTACATACATGACCTTTCGCTGGGTCAACTGTGTTGTCATCAACCCTGGAGATATTGGGTTAAGATTTAGCTAGAGTTGATAAGACATCCAATCATTGATGTCAATGGGAGATTTATGTAAATGTTCCGGAGTGTTCCACATCATCTCAGTGTAGAATACATATAGAACTGCACATGTACGTTCAGTCATTATGTCCCTTCACCCAAAAGAAACTGGTCTAATAGACGACAGTGACTGGTGCAGTGACGAGCACCATTATGGCTCCATTATGGCTCAGTTTCATGTTTTTCTATCCGTTTCCTAGGATACTGGTCTAATAGACTACGGTGACAGGTGCAGTGACGAGCACCATTATGGCTCCAGTCTGGCTCAGTTTCATGTTTTTCTATCCGTTTCCTAGGATACTGGTCTAATAGACTACAGTGACGAGCACCATTATGGCTCCAGTCTGGCTCAGTTTCATGTTTTTCTATCCGTTTCCTAGGATACTGGTCTAATAGACTACAGTGACGAGCACCATTATGGCTCCAGTCTCGCTCAGTTTCATGTTTTTCTATCCGTTTCCTAGGATACTGGTCTAATAGACTACAGTGACGAGCACCATTATGGCTCCAGTCTGGCTCAGTTTCATGTTTTTCTATCCGTTTCCTAGGATACTGGTCTAATAGACTACAGTGACGAGCACCATTATGGCTACAGTCTGGCTCAGTTTCATGTTTTTCTATCCGTTTCCTAGGATACTGGTCTAATAGACTACAGTGACGAGCACCATTATGGCTCCAGTCTGGCTCAGTTTCATGTTTTTCTATCCGTTTCCTAGGATACTGGTCTAATAGACTACAGTGACGAGCACCATTATGGCTCCAGTCTGGCTCAGTTTCATGTTTTTCTATCCGTTTCCTAGGATACTGGTCTAATAGACTACAGTGACGAGCACCATTATGGCTCTAGTCTGGCTCAGTTTCATGTTTTTCTATCCGTTTCCTAGGATACTGGTCTAAAAGACTACAGTGACGAGCTCCATTATGGCTCAGTTTCATGTTTTTCTATCCGTTTCCTAGGATACTGGTCTAATAGACTACAGTGACGAGCACCATTATGGCTCCAGTCTGGCTCAGTTTCATGTTTTTCTATCTGTTTCCTAGGAGGGATGCAGGACTATAACTACGTGTGGGGCCAGTGTCTAGAGATCACCTTGGAGCTGTCCTGTTGTAAATTCCCTCCAGAGAGTGATCTGCCTGGGCTCTGGGACGCCAACCGGGCCGCGCTGCTGGCATACATGCAACAGGTCCATCTGGGTCAGTACCACTCTGTCTATCGTGGGTTAGTACCACGCTGTCTATCGTGGGTTAGTACCACGCTGTCTATCGTGGGTTAGTACCACGCTGTCTATCTTGGGTTAGTACCACGCTGTCTGTCGTGGGTTAGTACCACGCTGTCTATCTTGGGTTAGTACCACGCTGTCTGTCGTGGGTTAGTACCACGCTGTCTGTCGTGGGTTAGTACCACGCTGTCTGTCGTGGGTTAGTACCACGCTGTCTGTCGTGGGTTAGTACCACGCTGTCTGTCGTGGGTTAGTGCCACTCTATCGTGGGTTAGTACCACGCTGTCTATCGTGGGTTAGTACCACGCTGTCTGTCGTGGGTTAGTACCACGCTGTCTATCGTGGGTTAGTACCACGCTGTCTGTCGTGGGTTAGTACCACGCTGTCTGTCGTGGGTTAGTACCACGCTGTCTGTCGTGGGTTAGTACCACGCTGTCTATCGTGGGTTAGTACCACGCTGTCTGTCGTGGGTTAGTACCACGCTGTCTGTCGTGGGTTAGTACCACGCTGGCTATCGTAAAAACAATCAAATCAATCAATACTCCTGGTCCAGGTCAGTCATCACGGTCTTCTACCCTGGGATGACTCCTGGTGCGGGTCAGTCATCACGGTCTACCCTGGGATGACTCCTGGTCCAGGTCAGTCGTCACGGTCTTCTACCCTGGGATGACTCCTGGTCCAGGTCAGTCATCACGGTCTTCTACCCTGGGATGA
>NW_027033139.1:0-5768 GCF_034236695.1 Oncorhynchus nerka | reverse complement strand
GCTATAGGTCTGTATATAGACACTGATACACTGGGGAGTTAACATGGCTATAGGTCTGTATATAGACACTGATACTGAGTAGTTAACATGGCTATAGGTCTGTATATAGACACTGGGTAGTTAACATGACTATAGGTCTGTATATAGACACTGATACACTGGGTAGTTAACATGACTATAGGTCTGTATATAGACACTGGGTAGTTAACATGACTATAGGTCTGTAATATAGACACTGGGTAGTTAACATGACTATAGGTCTGTATATGAACTGAACACTGGGTAGTTAACATGGCTATAGGTCTGTATATAGACACTGGGTAGTTAACATGACTATAGGTCTGTAATATAGACACTGGGCAGTTAACATGACTATAGGTCTGTAATATAGACACTGATATACTGGGGAGTTAACATGGCTATAGGTCTGTATATAGACACTGATACACTGGGTAGTTAACATGGCTATAGGTCTATATATAGACACTGGGTAGTTAACATGACTATAGGTCTGTAATATAGACACTGGGTAGTTAACATGACTATAGGTCTGTAATATAGACACTGATATACTGGGGAGTTAACATGGCTATAGGTCTATATATAGACACTGGGGAGTTAACATGACTATAGGTCTGTAATATAGACACTGGGTAGTTAACATGACTATAGGTCTGTAATATAGACACTGGGTAGTTAACATGACTATAGGTCTGTATATAGACACTGATACACTGGGTAGTTAACATGGCTATAGGTCTGTATATAGACACTGGGTAGTTAACATGACTATAGGTCTGTATATAGACACTGATACACTGGGTAGTTAACATGGCTATAGGTCTGTATATAGACACTGATACACTGGGTAGTTAACATGGCTATAGGTCTGTATATAGACACTGATACACTGGGTAGTTAACATGGCTATAGGTCTGTATATAGACACTGGGTAGTTAACATGGCTATAGGTCTGTATATAGACACTGATACACTGGGGAGTTAACATGGCTATAGGTCTGTATATAGACACTGATACACTGGGTAGTTAACATGGCTATAGGTCTGTATATAGACACTGGGTAGTTAACATGACTATAGGTCTGTATATAGACACTGGGTAGTTAACATGACTATAGGTCTGTATATAGACACTGATACACTGGGTAGTTAACATGGCTATAGGTCTGTATATAGACACTGGGTAGTTAACATGACTATAGGTCTGTATATAGACACTGGGTAGTTAACATGGCTATAGGTCTGTATATAGACACTGGGTAGTTAACATGACTATAGGTCTGTATATAGACACTGATACACTGGGTAGTTAACATGGCTATAGGTCTGTATATAGACACTGGGGAGTTAACATGACTATAGGTCTGTATATAGACACTGGGGAGTTAACATGACTATAGGTCTGTATATAGACACTGGGTAGTTAACATGGCTATAGGTCTGTATATAGACACTGGGGAGTTAACATGACTATAGGTCTGTATATAGACACTGGGTAGTTAACATGGCTATAGGTCTATATATAGACACTGGGTAGTTAACATGACTATAGGTCTGTAATATAGACACTGATATACTGGGTAGTTAACATGACTATAGGTCTGTATATAGACACTGGGTAGTTAACATGACTATAGGTCTGTAATATAGACACTGGGTAGTTAACATGACTATAGGTCTGTATATAGACACTGATACACTGGGGAGTTAACATGGCTATAGGTCTATATATAGACACTGGGTAGTTAACATGACTATAGGTCTGTATATAGACACTGGGGAGTTAACATGGCTATAGGTCTGTAATATAGACACTGATATACTGGGTAGTTAACATGACTATAGGTCTGTATATAGACACTGGGTAGTTAACATGACTATAGGTCTGTATATAGACACTGATACACTGGGGAGTTAACATGGCTATAGGTCTGTATATAGACACTGGGTAGTTAACATGACTATAGGTCTGTATATAGACACTGGGTAGTTAACATGGCTATAGGTCTGTATATAGACACTGGGTAGTTAACATGGCTATAGGTCTGTATATAGACACTGGGTAGTTAACATGGCTATAGGTCTGTATATAGACACTGGGTAGTTAACATGACTATAGGTCTGTAATATAGACACTGGGTAGTTAACATGACTATAGGTCTGTATATAGACACTGATACACTGGGGAGTTAACATGGCTATAGGTCTATATATAGACACTGGGTAGTTAACATGACTATAGGTCTGTAATATAGACACTGATATACTGGGTAGTTAACATGACTATAGGTCTGTATATAGACACTGATACACTGGGTAGTTAACATGGCTATAGGTCTGTATATAGACACTGGGTAGTTAACATGGCTATAGGTCTGTATATAGACACTGGGTAGTTAACATGACTATAGGTCTGTATATAGACACTGATACACTGGGTAGTTAACATGGCTATAGGTCTGTATATAGACACTGATACACTGGGTAGTTAACATGGCTATAGGTCTGTATATAGACACTGATACACTGGGTAGTTAACATGGCTATAGGTCTGTATATAGACACTGGGTAGTTAACATGGCTATAGGTCTGTATATAGACACTGATACACTGGGGAGTTAACATGACTATAGGTCTGTAATATAGACACTGGGGAGTTAACATGACTATAGGTCTGTATATAGACACTGATACACTGGGTAGTTAACATGGCTATAGGTCTGTATATAGACACTGGGGAGTTAACATGACTATAGGTCTGTATATAGACACTGATATACTGGGTAGTTAACATGGCTATAGGTCTGTATATAGACACTGGGTAGTTAACATGACTATAGGTCTGTATATAGACACTGGGTAGTTAACATGGCTATAGGTCTGTATATAGACACTGGGTAGTTAACATGACTATAGGTCTGTATATAGACACTGATATACTGTCTATAGTGTAGATGACCCTGACTGTAGTAAATTGCTAGGATGTGCTTGACTGCTGTAAAATGTGAAGACCTCTAGATAGCTGCTGTTCACTTCACGGTCCGTACAACATCACAGATATTAGCAGGTGATGACAGATTATTTACACAGAAGCCATTCAGAGAAGGTCAGAGAGTCTCATCAAGAGTCCATTCTGTCTAGGACTGAACCCTGACTGAACCCAGGTCAGTGTTGGGTGGGAAAGCTCAGTGTAATCAGTGGACGGAATAAGTCACATTAAATTGCATGGAAAGAGAGAAGCAAAGAGACTGAACGAGAGAGAGAGAGAGAGAGAGAGAGAGAGAGAGAGAGAGAGAGAGAGAGATAGGGGAGAGAGAGGAGAGAGGAGGAGAGAGAGAGAGAGAGAGAGAGAGAGAGAGAGAGAGAGAGAGACAGAGAGAGAGAGAGAGAGAGAGAGAAGGAAATGAGAGATAGAGAGACAGAGAAAGAGAGTGAGAATAAGAGATGGGGAGACAGAGAAAGAGAGTGAGAATAAGAGATAGGGAAGTGAGAGAGCGATAGGGAGAGAGAAAGGAGAGAGGAGTAGAGAGGGAGCGAGACTGAAAGAGAGATAGAGGGGGAATGAGATATAGGAAGAGAGAGAGAGATAGGGGAGAGAGGGAGGAGAGAGGGAGAGACAGAGAAAGAGAGCGAGAAGGGGAATGAGAGAGAGAGAGAGAGAGAGATAAGGAGGAGAGAGATAGGGAGAGAGATAGGGAGAGAGGGAGGAGAGAGGGAGAGAGGATAGAGGAGAGAGGAGGAGGAGAGAGGGAGAGAGATAGGGAGAAAGGCAGGAGAGAGGAGAGAGACAAAGAAAGAGAGAGAGAGGAGAGAGGGATGAGAGAGAGGGAGAGAGATAGGGAGAGGGGAGAGAGGGAGAGAGACAAAGACAGAGAGAGAGAGGTGAGAGGGAGGAGAGAGAGGGAGAGAGATAGGGAGAGAGGGAGGAGAGAGGGAGAGAGAGAGAGAGGGAGAAGAGAGAGAGATAGGGGAGAGAGGCAGGAGAGAGGGAGAGAGACACAGAAAGAGAGAGAGAAGGGGAATGGAAAAGAGTGTGAATAGGAAAGAAAGGTCAGTGGAAACTAAAGGTCATTGACTCTGTGTGTGAGTGTGTGTGCGCTCGTTCGTGCGCAGGGTGTTTGTGCACGAGTGTGCATGTGTGTACTCACAGTGGTGATAGACCAGGACATATCCTCTGTAGACAGATCCCAATGTGAGCCACCACCTCATTCACCTCTTCTGTAGAGGTCAGCTTCAGAGACACAACACCTCCTCATAGTCCACCGTCAACTATACAAGACAAACATGAACAACAACCCTCAGTAACATCATATAGTAACCCTCAGTAATATCATATAGTAACCCTCAGTAATATCATATAGTAACCCTCAGTAATATCATATAGCAACCCTCAGTAATATCATATAGTAACCCTCAGTAATATCATATAGTAACCCTCAGTAATATCATGTAGCAACAGGTGATTCATGATCAGATGATGAACCATTAGTTGGAGTGATACATGGTACAGTCCAGAGAGGGGGTGTTCTGACCTGTGTGGGCTTGTTACAGGTGATTCATGATCAGATGATGAACCATTAGTTGGAGCGATACATGGTACAGTCCAGAGAGGGGGTGTTCTGACCTGTGTGGGCTTGTTACAGGTGATTCATGATCAGATGATGAACCATTAGTTGGAGTGATACATGGTACAGTCCAGAGAGGGGGTGTTCTGACCTGTGTGGGCTTGTTACAGGTGATTCATGATCAGATGATGAACCATTAGTTGGAGTGATACATGGTACAGTCCAGAGAGGGGTGTTCTGACCTGTGTGGGCTTGTTACAGGTGATTCATGATCAGATGATGAACCATTAGTTGGAGTGATACATGGTACAGTCCAGAGAGGGGTGTTCTGACCTGTGTGGGCTTGTTACAGGTGATTCATGATCAGATGATGAACCATTAGTTGGAGCGATACATGGTACAGTCCAGAGAGGGGGTGTTCTGACCTGTGTGGGCTTGTTACAGGTGATTCATGATCAGATGATGAACCATTAGTTGGAGTGATACATGGTACAGTCCAGAGAGGGGGTGTTCTGACCTGTGTGGGCTTGTTACAGGTGATTCATGATCAGATGATGAACCATTAGTTGGAGTGATACATGGTACAGTCCAGAGAGGGGGTGTTCTGACCTGTGTGGGCTTGTTACAGGTGATTCATGATCAGATGATGAACCATTAGTTGGAGTGATACATGGTACAGTCCAGAGAGGGGGTGTTCTGACCTGTGTGGGCTTGTTACAGGTGATTCATGATCAGATGATGAACCATTAGTTGGAGCGATACATGGTACAGTCCAGAGAGGGGGTGTTCTGACCTGTGTGGGCTTGTTACAGGTGATTCATGATCAGATGATGAACCATTAGTTGGAGTGATACATGGTACAGTCCAGAGAGGGGGTGTTCTGACCTGTGTGGGCTTGTTACAGGTGATTCATGATCAGATGATGAACCATTAGTTGGAGTGATACATGGTACAGTCCAGAGAGGGGGTGTTCTGACCTGTGTGGGCTTGTTACAGGTGATTCATGATCAGATGATGAACCATTAGTTGGAGTGATACATGGTACAGTCCAGAGAGGGGGTGTTCTGACCTGTGTGGGCTTGTTACAGGTGATTCATGATCAGATGATGAACCATTAGTTGGAGTGGATACATGGTACAGTCCAGAGAGGGGGTGTCTGACCTGTGTGGGCTTGTTACAGGT
>NW_027033138.1:0-5767 GCF_034236695.1 Oncorhynchus nerka | reverse complement strand
CTATTTAGTACACTACTATAGCACCCTATTCATTAGTACACTACTATAGCAACCTATTCCCTATTTAGTACACTGCTATAGCACCCTACTTCCCCATTTAGTACACTACTATAGCACCTATTCCCTATGAAGTACTACTATAGCAACCTATTCCTATTTAGTACACTACTACAGCACCTATTCTATGAAGTACACTACTATAGTAATCTTATTCTATGAAGTGCACTACTATAGCACCCTATTCCTATTTAGTACACTCCTATAGCAGCCTATTCCCTATGAAGTACACTACTATAGCACCCTATTCCTATTTGGTACACTACTACAGCACCTATTCCACTCTAGTGCTACTATAGCACCTATTCCTATTTAGTGCACTCATTACAGCACCTATTCCTTATGAATTGCACTACTATAGCACCCTATTCCCATTTAGTGCACTGCTATAGCACCTATACATTTATACACTGCTATAACACCTATATTCCTATGAAGTATTAATTACCATGGCAATATTCCTCATCAGTACCCCTGATTACAGCACCCTATTCCCTATGAGTACACTTACTATAGCACCTATTCCTATGAAGTGCACTACTATAACCTATTCCCTATGAAGTACACTACTATAGCACCCTATTCCTATGAAGTACACTACTATAGCACCTATTCCTATTTAGTACACTACTACAGCACCCTATTCCTATGAAGTACACTACTATAGCACCTATTCCCTATGAAGTGCTACTATAGCACCCTATTCCCTATTTAGTGCACACACTACTATAGCACCCTATTCCTATGAAGTACACCATTATAGCACCCTATTCCTATTTAGTACACTACTACAGCACCCTATTCCCTATGAAGTGCACTGCTAGCACCCTATTCTATTTAGTACACTACTACAGCACCTATTCCCTATGAAGTGCCTACTATAGCACCTATTCACTATTTGGTACACTACTATAGCAGCCTATTCCCTATTTAGTACACTACTACAGCAGCTTCTATTCCTATGAGGTGCATACTATAGTAATCTTAGTCTCTATTTAGTACACTATTACAGCACCCTATTCCCTATGAAGTGCACTACTATATGACCTATTCCCTATTTAGCACACTGGCTGTTATTCCTATGAAGTGCACTACAATAGCACCCTATTCCTTATTTAGTACACTATGTAACCTATTCCCCATAGTACACTGCTATAGCACCCTACTCCCATTTAGTACACTACTATAGCACCTATTCCCTATGAAGTACACTACTATAGTACCCTATTCCTATTTAGTACACTTCTGCACCCTATTTCCTATGAAGTACACTACTATAGCACCCTATTCCTATTTATGTCACTACTACAGCACCCTATTCCCTATGAAGTACACTACTATAGCACCTATTCCCTATGAAGTGCACTACTATAGCACCTATTCCTATTTAGTACACTACTATAGCACCTATTCCTATGAAGTACACTACTATAGCACCTATTCCTATTTAGTACACTACTACAGCACCCTATTCCTATGAAGTGCACTACTATAGCACCTATTTACTATTTAGTACACTACTACAGCACCTATTCCCTAAATTACTACTATAGCCCTATTCACTATTTGGTACACTACTATAGCAGCTATTCCTATTTAGTACACTGCTATAACACCTTATTCCTTATGAAGTGCACTACTTTTGATCAGGCGCATTAAAAATTGTGCAATATTTGTATTTATGAGATCCTCCCTCGGCAGCTGCAATTAACTGGGGATCACATTATATATAGGGAACATGTGTGCTTTTAAGCCTTGTTCTTCAGCCGAATTTAAAAAAAATCATCGATAGAGGAAAGATTGTGTTGACGTGCCCAATAAGAGATGATGATTCCAGATGACTAGTCTGGTGTGTCAGGGAGAGGAAAAAACACTTCCTTTGCAAGTCATCGGATTAACAGACATCAAACGTGTATCATTTAAGTGAACGTCTTGCATAGTGCATGTGTTCATTCCATACACTTCCTGTCCTTATAAATTCCAACTGAAATGAAGTCAACTGTCTGTTTGTAACTGGAGACAGATTTGACAGCGAGCCGTAAGAATTGTACGAAATGGGATTGGTCCGTATGAAATCTACAGTAAACTGATTGTATGTGCGTGTATGTGGAAGCTGTGAGACAGCAGTTAACACAGAAAAAATGAGGTTTTTCCCCCAGCCATCGGTGATGAGGTCTCGTCCCAACGGCACCGTGATTCCCTACTTTCGGCACCATATTCCTGGTCTAAAGCAGTGCACTATGTAGGGAATAGGGTGCCATTTGGGATGTAGGTTCAGTGATGACATATCATGGAGCCACGTGTATCCGATCTGTGAGTCTGGTTGTGGTGTAATAGGCCACACCTCAGTGAGTCAACACACACACACACACACACACACACACACACACACACACACACACACACACACACACACACACATCACAGTGGAGTCAACACACACACATCACAGTGGAGTCACACACACACACACACACACACATCACATCACAGTGGAGTCACACACACACACACACACACACACACACACACACTACAGTGGAGTCACACACACACACACACACACACATCACAGTGGAGTCACACACACACACACACACACACACACACACACACACATCACAGTGGAGTCACACACACACACACACATCAGCAGTGGAGTCACATACACATCACAGTGGAGTCAACACACACACACACATCACAGTGGCGTCAACACACACACACACATCACAGAAATCAACACACATCACAGTGGAGTCAACACACACACACACACACACACACATACACACACACACACACACACACACACACACACACACACACACACACACACACATCACAGTGGAGTCAAATACGCACACACACACCCACAGTGGAGTCAACACACACACACACACACATCACAGTGGAGTCAACACACACACACACACATCACAGTGAGCCAAGCCACACACACACACACACATCACAGTGGAGTCAACACACACACACACACATCACAGTGAGTCGGTCACACACATCTGGGAGTCAACACACACATCACAGTGGCGTCAACACACACATCACAGTGGAGTCACACACACACACACAACACAGTGGAGTCATCACAGTGGAGTCACACACACACACACACACACACACACACACACACACACACACACACACACACACACACACATCACAGTGGCGTCAACACACACACACACACATCACAGGTGGACACACACACACACACACATCACAGTGGAGTCAACACACACACATCACAGTGAGTCAACACACACAAACACATCACAGTGAGTCAACACACACACACACACATCACAGTGGAGTCAACACACACACACACACACACACCAACACACACACACACACACCAACACACACACACACACACACACACACACACATCACATTAGAGTCAACACACACACACATCACAGTGGAGTCAACACACACACACACATCACAGTGAGCCAACACACACATCACAGTGGAGTCAACACACACACACACACCACAGTGGAGTCATACACACACACACACATCACAGTGGAGTCAACACACACACACACACATCACAGTGGGAGTCAACACACACATCACAGTGGAGTCAACACACACACACACATCACAGTGAGCCAACACACACAACACACATCACAGTGGAGTCAACACACACATCACAGTGGAGTCAAACACACACACATCACAGTGAGTCACCATTACTACACACCACAGTGGAGTCAACACACACATCACAGTGGAGTCAACACACACACACACACACACACACATCACAGTGAGTCAACACACACACTCCAGTGGAGTCAACACACACACACACACATCACAGTGGAGTCAACACACACATCACAGTGGGTCAACACACACACACACATCACAGGAGTCAACACACACATCACAGTGGGGCGTCACACACACACACACACACACACACATCACAGTGGACAACACACACACACACACACATCACAGTGGAGTCAACACACACACACACACACATCACAGTGGGTCAACACACACACACACACACATCACAGTGAGTCAACACACACACACATCACAGTGGAGTCAACACACACACACACACATCACAGTGGAGTCAACACACACACACATCACAGTGGAGTCAACACACACACACACATCACAGGGAGCTCAACACACACACACACATCATCACAGTGGAGTCAACATACACACACACACACACATCCTGGTAGAGTCAACACACACACACCACAGTAGAGTCAACACACACACACCACAGTAGAGTCAACACACAACTACAGTAGAGTCAACACACACACACCACAGTAGAGTCAACACACACACACAGTAGAGTCACACACACCACAGTAGAGTCAGAGTCACACACACACCACAGTAGAGTCAACACACACACCACAGTAGAGTCAACACACACACCACAGTAGAGTCAACACACACCACAGTAGAGTCAACACACACACAGTAGAGTCAACACACACCACAGTAGAGTCAACACACACACACCACAGTAGAGTTTGGCATTAACTCTGTCCTTCTGTCCTCCCTGAAGTGGGAGAGGAGTCCTGAGTATCTAGAGGAATCTCACGGCACTCTCTGTTTGTCCTTCCAGGTGAGATTGACTTTGCAGGAAGAGAGCAGATCCATTTTAGTTCACTCCAGCCTCTGTCCTTTATTTGAACAGCCATGCCACCCTCAAATCGAATTCTTGAATGTTAATGCAGAAGCAATCAGTCTTTTGATCGGTCTGTAGCCCAGGCCAGCAGCTTGCTCTGTCTCTCTCTCTCTCGCTTTCTCTTAGAGAAACCAGGTGCTGTCGCTTCTCAGCCGCTGACTGACTCCTATATTCAAGGTGAATGTTGGCCAATTTTAGCAACTTTCCCCAACCCAGTTTTCCAGAAATCCTAGTTGGAGGATTCCACATTTTCTTTGCTTACCAGCATTTTGCAAACCTATCAGTCAAATCTCTAAATGGCATCTCTATTCTCTTGTTATAGTGCACAACCTTGTTTAACACAGTACTCATAAAGGGAATTCAAGTACCAGCCTAGTGGCTAGAGCGTTGGGCCAATAACTGTAGAAGGTTGCTGATCAGACCCCGAGCTGACAAGGTAACAATTCGTCGTTTCTGTCCCTGAACAAGGCAGTTAACCCATCCGTTCTTGAACAAGGCGGTGCTAACCCACTGTTCCCCTGGAACAAGGCAGTTAACCCACTGTGCCCTGAACAAGGCAGTTAACCCACTGTTCCCCTGAACAAGGCAGTTAACCCACTGTTCCCTGAACAAGGCAGTTAACCCACTGTTCCCTTGAACAAGGCAGTTAACCCACTGTTCCCCTGAACAAGGCAGTTAACACTGTTCCCCTGAACAAGGCAGTTAACCCACTGTTCCCCTGGACAAGGCAGTTAACCCACTGTTCCCCTGAAGAAGGCAGTTAACCCACTGTTCCCCTGAAGAAGGCAGTTAACCCACTGTTCCCTGAAGAAGGCAGTTAACCCACTGTTCCCCTGAACAAGGCAGTTAACCCACTGTTCCCCGAACAAGGCAGTTAACCCACTGTTCCCCTGAACAAGGCAGTTAACCCACTGTTCCCCTGAACAAGGCAGTTAACCCACTGTTCCCTGAACAAGGCAGTTAACCCACTGTTCCCTGAACAAGGCAGTTAACCCA
>NW_027033137.1:0-5766 GCF_034236695.1 Oncorhynchus nerka | reverse complement strand
CTAAAGTTTAGTGAAGATGTTAGGTACAGGGGATGTCTAAGAAGTTTAGTGAAGATGCTAGGTACAGGGGATGTCTAAAGTTTAGTGAAGATGCTAGGTACAGTGGGATGTCTAAAGTTTAGTGAAGATGTTAGGGTACAGTGGGATGTCTAAAGTTTAGTGAAGATGTTAGGTACAGTGGATGTCTAAAGCTTAGTTGAAGATGCTTAGGTACAGTGGGATGTCTAAAGTTTAGTGAAGATGCTAGGTACAGGGGATGTCTAAAGTTTAGTGGAAGATGTTAGGTACAGGGGATGTCCTAAAGTCTAGTGAAGATGTTAGGTACAGGGGATGTCTGAAGCCTAGTGAAGATGCTAGGCACAGTGGGACGTTACGCAGTTTAGTGAAGATGTTAGGTACATGGATGTCTAAAGCCTAGTAGTGAAGATGTTAGGTACAGGATGTCTAAAATCTAGTGAAGATGCTAGGTACAGGGGATGTCCAAAGTTTAGTGAAGATGTTAGGTACAGGGGATGTCCAAAGTTTAGTGAAGATGCTAGGCACAGGATGTCCAAAGCCTAGCGAAGATGCTTAGGTACAGGGGATGTCTAAAGTTTAGTGAAGATGTTAGGTGCAGGTGGATGTCCAAAGTTTGGTGAAGATGCTAGGTACAGTGGGATGTCCAAAGTTTAGTGAAGATGTTAGGTACAGTGGGATGTCTAAAGTTTAGTGAAGATGTTAGGTACAGTGGATGTCCAAAGTTTAGTGAAGATGTTAGGTACAGGGATGTCCAAAGTTTAGTGAAGATGCTAGGCACAGTGGGACGTCCAAAGCCCATGAAGACGTTGAGGTACAGGGATGTCTAAAGTTTAGGTGAAGATGCTAGGTACAGTGGATGTCTAAAGTTTAGTGAAGATGTTAGGTACAGTGGGATGTCTAAAGTTTAGTGAAGATGTTAGGTACAGTGGGATGTCTAAAGTTTAGTGAAGATGTTAGGTACAGTGGGATGTCTAAAGTTGAGTAAAGATGTTAGGTACAGTGGGATGTCTAAAGTTTAGTAAAGATTTTAGGTACAGTGGGACTTTTTGTAGAAGGGTTTTATAAATGAAAACATAGCAATGTATCAACCTACGTGACATCGAAGTGGGCCAACCAACTTTCTGATAGAGAATGCAGTGATGACATCACAGAGGGCCAACCAACTTTCTGGTAGAGAATGCAGTGATGAGTACTAATATTGTCACCCGTAATAAAGCGCAGTGTGCAACAGCATCTAACGGCTTTAATGAAGTGGCAGTTGTGTTCATATAGATGATGTCGCCATAGTCTAGGACCGATAGGAATGTCAACGGAATAATCTGCTTTCTACTATTTATTGAGAGGCAGGACCTATTTCTTTAGAAGAAGCCAATTTGTATCCTCAGCTTCTTAACATGCAATATGCTTTTTAAAAGACAGCTTTTCATCTATCCAGATGCCAAGAAATTTGTAAGCAGGTACACGGTCAGTATAGACACCATCATACATAAGTTGAAATCAGTTATTTTTAAGTGCTCTAGAGAACAACATGCTGTATACTTAGTTTTACTTGCGTTCAATACTAATTTCAGGTCAATAAAGTTTTTCTGTAATACAATGAAGGCAGACTATAGTTAGAGCCTGGTCAACCGTGGGAGCAATAGCATACACAACAGTATCATCAGCATACAATTGCAGGTTAGAGTTTTTTACAGACAATATTGTTAACAGTAAAAAGTACAGGACCCAGAATCGATCCCTGCAAGTCACCTTTTGTAATATCCAGGATACCTGATTGAACAACATCAGTAGATACACATGGAGTTCTATCTGTCAAGTCATTTTTAAACCAGTTGCATGCAGCCTGGTCTAGGCCAGTTGAAGAAAGCCTCTGAATTAGCAGTGATCAACAGTATCGAAAGTGCTATGACCTGGTCTAAAAAAGATAAGAAAGATCTTAGCTGAGGATTAATCAAGGATTCTAGTATTTTAGCTAGTCCAGAAAGTTTAGAATTAGGCCCATTTTTAAAAAAAATATATTTATGTCACAAGGATCACCACTTTTGTGAAGGTGGAGTACATGGGCCGCCTTCCAAACCTTGGGGATAGTACCCGATATAATTGTCAAGTTGAAAATAATGGTTAATGATTCAGCAATCAGGGAGGCAGAGAGCTGCAGCAAAAATAGATCAAGCGTATTAGCCCAAGTGGATTTATTTTTTACATCAATCAATCATAAGCAAGGCATCGAGCACATCACAGATAGTAAATTGTTGAAATGAAAAAAACAAAGATTCACTAGACAGGTTAACCGTTGAGTCAGCTAGAGGCTGGCAGAGGGAGGAGCAGTCGACTGACTGACCAGGGTCAATTAAACCACCTTTTCTCTCAACTAAAAAGCCTGCCGACATAAAATGATGATAAAAGCATCACTTATCCCGTTCTTCGCAGTTATGTCAGTCAGACAGATCTTGCTTAGACAGGGAAGAAGAGTAATTTGTACACTTCAGTGCATTTTTATCTGTTTCACCTGTCTTGTGCTTGTCTCCACCAAGTCTCTTCTATTTTCCCCATTATCTCCTATGTATTTATACCTACGTTTTCTGTCTGTCTGTTGCCAGTTCGTCTTATCTCGTCAAGTCGTTTTTCCTTCTCTCTAGTTTGTGTTCTAGTCTTCCCGGTACAGACATGTTTTTGACTGACCTGACCCTGAGCCTGCCTGCCGCTCTACGCCTACTTGACTCTTCTTAGGATTACTAATCTCTGCCATTTGCCTACCCCTTGTATATATTACATCTCTGAGACTCTAACCATCTGCCCCCTGTGTCTGTATCTGGGTCTCATCCTGTGTCGTTATAGTACGAACTGGTCATGACTGACCCAACAGACTCGGACCAGCTTGCAAGGAGCCACTTCTTAACCTTATGGAAGTACTTCATACCTTGGCAGAATGCCTTGACCAGGGTTTCAATTAATTATTCGAGCAATCCCTCAGACTATCTATCATGCAGCAAGCCACAACCGAAACCTCCTTCAGATTGTTCAAAGATAGCGTATCTCATAAAGCTGATGTCTGTAAGGGCACTCGATTGGGCTACGGCGGTGTGGGAGCAACATTCTGCTGTTTGCCTTCGTCTGGAGCAGGGGTGTCAAAGTCAAATGGACGGAGGGCCAAATAAAAAAATCAGCTACAAGACGAGGGCCGGACTGTTCGAATGTTCATTGAAAAATTTTTAAATGACGCATATAGTCTAGTGAACCTAATTGAACCTACTGAAAACCTAACAAATATATTACAATATGATCAGATAAATAAAGCAATATTTTCTTATGGCTCTGTCAGTAATCTTTAATTTTCAACAGACACAAAAGACAAATTTCCTTTATATAAATATCCCCATAACATGAACATTAAATGAAAGAAACCGGTATTCAAGGCACCATCAGTAGACTATATTTTCTATTTTAGCAAAAGTGGGCTAAATTTACTTCAAAGAAAAAACAATAATAGCAATTTTCTATCATCCACTCAACTGAAATATTTTAAAATATAATTGGATTGAAATACAAAAAAATAAAGTGCAAAAATCTATTAATCAAAAACAACACTTTGTTTAAGGAGAAGTAACATGCAGTGAAAACAAATATTAAATTTTAACTTTTAAACTTGAACTGAGTAAAAACTCTAAATATGTGATTGCACAGTAATGTTCACTTGTTTGAGGTTGAGGGTGATACTTGGTGGTGTCCCATCTTTTCCACAAGTTCATCAATGTTCGGGGTAAGGCTCTGAGCTGAAGAAATCCTCAGAATTGAGTGGAGGTGTTCAGCAGTAAGTCGACTTCTGTGTGATGTTTTGTTCAGGTTCATCAAAGAAAACAGTTGTTCACACAGGTATGTGCTGCCAAACATAGACAACGTTTGAGCAGCCTGGATGCGCAGCTGGGGCATTGTGCCGGGGAGGAAACGGGCGAACTCCGCAGCACCCACTGCCGCATATTTTGCCCTCAGTGCATCATTGCATTGGAGGTCAATCAACTCCATTTGGAGGTTTGGTGGTGAGCTTTCCACGTCAACAGCAAATGGGTTACCGAGCAGTTCCAACCTGCTTTTTGTGCTTCAAAGTCAGCAAATCGGCGTCGAAAGTCAGCGGCAAGCATACCTATTTTATCAGCCAACTGTGTGCTCGGGAACGCACTGGTAGAGAGCTTCTCTTTCATGGTCTGGCAGCTGGGAAAGTGGCTCAAATTTTCTTTCCGCATCTGCGTCTCCCACAGAGTCAGTTTGGTTTTAAATGCCTTCACTGTACTGTACATATCAGAGATGACACGATCCCGACCCTGCAGCTGCAAGTTTATTGCATTCAGATGACTCGTAATGTCACACAGAAAAGCCATTTCACACAGAAACATTTCGTCTCGGAGTTGTGTTGTGTCTTTCCCTTTGCTGTCCAAGAACAGACAAATCTCCTCACGAAGCTCGAAACATCTTTGAAGCACCTTTCCCTGGCTTAGCCGCCAGCACCTCTGTGTGATGAGCAAATCACCATGCTCCGTTTCTAACTAATTAAATGCCTTGAACTAGCGGTGATTCAAACCTTGGCTCAAACAAAGTTAACCTGTCACGTGATGCTCATTACATGCTCCATTTTCAAGGCTTTACCACTTTGCTTCCTGGTGTATGATACAATGATAAGCTGTCAGCTCACCTGTCGCGTTTTCCTCTTGCATCTTTTCCCGTATCTTCGCCACCAGTCCGCTCCTGTGTCCACACATCGCAGGTGCTCCGTCGATTGTCAAACCCACGAGTTTTTCCCAAGGCAGCTCCATCTCATTTTACACATCTTGACACCTCTTCATACAAATCATGCCCCGTAGTTGTGCCATGCATAGGACGCTAAAGCCAAAAACTCCTCTGTCGCTTAGGTTGGAGTCCACTCCGCGGATGAAAATTGACAACTGGGCAATGTCAGGAAATGTCGGTGCTCTCATCCACAGCCAAGGAATATACAATAAAATCTTTTCCCTTTTTCACAAGCTGCTCTTTTAGATTGATGGACAACTGGTCTACTCTCTCGGCAATGGTGTTTCTGCTCAGACTCACATTTAAAAAGAGTTGCCTTTTTCTGGGCAAACCGTCCCAAACTTTAATCATGCAGTTTTGATGAAATCCCCTCCGTAAATGGCCGGGCTGATTTAGCGATCTCTTCTGCCAAAATAAAACTGGCCTTGACAGCCTGGCCTTGCTTAATGATTTGGCTTTTGAACAGAGCCTGTCGAGATTTGAGGCCTCGTTTTAATTCCTCTGCCTTTTTGTAGCCTTTGTTCCATGTCCATATTCTTGTTTTTGTCCCGTGTTTCGTTTCATAATGTCGTCTCAGATTATACTCTTTCAGTACCGCCACACTTTCTCCACACAGAAGACACACAGGTTTTCAGCTACCTTAGTGAACATATACTCCGACTCCCACCTTGTTTGAAACCCCGGTTCTCAGTATCCACCTTCCGTTTTGCCATTTTGATGGGTATCTGAAAGTTAATTTTACTGTGATGCTGGCGACTGCTGTGCAATAAATATTGAAATGAAGCAGCCTACTGCTCGGTCGTCACCTTGCATTGTGGGAAATGTAGTATTGGTGCGTGTAAGATCCTGCGGGCTGCCGGCTTGCTGCGGGCAGTTCTAATAATAAATCAAGATCATCCCAGGGCCGTAAAAAACCTTCTTTGCTTGGGCCGGATGTGGCCTTGAGCCTTGACTCTGACATATGTG
>NW_027033136.1:0-5766 GCF_034236695.1 Oncorhynchus nerka | reverse complement strand
CCCCTTCTGGAAAAACCTACACTCCGATCCCTCCGATGTCAACAACTACAGACCAGTATCCCTTCTTTCTTTTCTCTCAAAACTCTTGAGCGTGCCGTCCTTGGCCCAGCTCTCCCGCTATCTCTCTCAGAATGACCTTCTTGATCCAAATCAGTCAGGTTTCAAGACTAGTCATTCAACTGAGACTGCTCTTCTCTGTATCACGGAGGCGCTCCGCACTGCTAAAGCTAACTCTCTCTCCTCTGCTCTCATCCTTCTAGACCTATCGCTGCCTTCGATACTGTGAACCATCAGATCCTCCTCTCCACCCTCTCTCCGAGGTTGGGCATCTCCCGGCGCGGCCCACGCATGGTTGCGTCTACCTGACAGGTCGCTCCTACCAGGTGGCGTGGCGAGAATCCGTCTCCACACCACGTGCTCTCACCACTGGTGTCCCCCAGGGCTCTGTTCTAGGCCCTCTCCTATTCTCGCTATACACCAAGTCACTTGGCTCTGTCATAACCTCACATGGTCTCTCCCCTATCATTGCTATGCAGACGACACACAATTAATCTTCTCCTTTCCCCCTTCTGATGACCAGGTGGCGAATCGCATCTCTGCATGTCTGGCAGACATATCAGTGTGGATGACGGATCACCACCTCAAGCTGAACCTCGGCAAGACGGGCTGCTCTTCCTCCCGGGGAAGGACTGCCCGTTCCATGATCTCGCCATCACGGTTGACAACTCCATTGTGTCCTCCTCCCAGAGCGCTTCAAGAACCTTGGCGTGATCCTGGACAACACCCTGTCGCTCTCAACTAACATCAAGGCGGTGGCCCGTTCCTGTAGGTTCATGCTCTACAACATCCGCAGAGTAATGACCCTGCCTCACACAGGAAGCGGCGCAGGTCCCAATCCAGGCACTTGTCATCTCCGTCTGGATTACTGCAACTCGCTGTTGGCTGGGCTCCTGCCTGTGCCATTAAACCCCCTACAACTCATCCAGAACGCCGCAGCCCGTCTGGGTGTTCAACCTTCCCAAGTTCTCTCACGTCACCCGCTCCTCCGCTCTCTCCACTGGCTTCCAGTTGAAGCTCGCATCCGCTACAAGACCATGGTGCTTGCCTACGGAGTTGTGAGGGGAACGGCACCTCAGTACCTCCAGGCTCTGATCAGGCCCTACACCCAAACAAGGGCACTGCGTTCATCCACCTCTGGCCTGCTCGCCTCCCTACCACTGAGGAAGTACAGTTCCAGCTCAGCCCAGTCAAAACTGTTCGCTGCTCTGGCCCCCAATGGTGGAACAAACTCCCTCACGACGCCAGGACAGCGGAGTCAATCACCACCTTCCGGAGACACCTGAAACCCCACCTCTTTAAGGAATACCTAGATAGGATAAAGTAATCCCTCTCACCCCCTCCCCTTAAAAGATTTAGATGCACTACTGTTCCACTGGATGTCATAAGGTGAATGCACCAATTTGTAAGTCGCTCTGGATAAGAGCGTCTGCTAAATGACTTAAATGTAATGTAAATGTAATGTAAATATAACCTTATGATACTGACATAAACACACCCTCAACTTTATATAGCCTTATGATACTGACATAAACACACCTCAACTTTCCACCTTCTATACACCGGACTGGCAAAACCAACATATAACTAACTCATCTTTATACAGGGCCTTCAGAAAGTATTCACACTCCTTGACTTTTTACACATGTTGTGTTACAACCAGAATTTAAAATGGATTAAACTGATACATTGTGTCACTGCCCTGAGCACGTTCTGATAATGTCAAGTGGAATTTTGTTTTTGAAGCCAATTAATTCAATTGAAAAGCAAATATTTAGTCAATAGAATTTCAACCCCTTTGTTATGGCAAACTTAAATATGTTAGGAGTAGCCAAATAACAGATATAGAACTAAACCTGGTTCAGTCTGCTTTCAACAGATGCTGGGAGACCCCAATGCACCTCTAACCCGGACAATAACCTAGAACACAAGGCCAAAATACTACTGGGTTGCTTACCAAGAAGACATAGTTACAGTTTTGACTTGAACCAGATTGAAAATCCTATAGCAAGATGTGGCAATGATCAACAACCAAGTTGACAGAGCTCTGAAGAACTGTTTTAAGAAATATATACAAATATTGTACAATCCAGGGTGTATAAGCTCTAGCACTGACGACTTACCTTAGAAAACACTCACAGCTGTAATTGCTAAAGATGACTCCTCTAGACTGGGGATATGGTGCCTTAGACCTATGAACCAGGGTCTGTATTGACTCCTCTAGCACTAAATGTGGTGCAACATTTCTCTGAACAGGGTTTCAGTTCCTCTATGGGGTGATTGTGTGTAGATGAGTGAGAGAAAAAAACCATCTGTTGATCCATTTGAATTCAGGCTGTAACCAACAAAATGTGGAATAAGTCTGTAGTGAATACTTTCTGAGATGCACTGCACTATACCAGATCTGGAAACTCATTTAAGTCTTAATAATGAATGACAACATGCCTTAGTGTACAGGCTGCCATTATTGTTAGAAACTGTACTGATGCTAACAGATGACAAATAATTGTAATGTTCTGATAGCACAAATGGTAATTTCCTACCTTGGGTAGAAGATTCCAGCTGCTCTGAGTGAACATTGGGGCTTTGGCTTTTGGCCTGGTGTAGGATCAGAATGCCTAGTAAAGTAGGCAGGGTTTACCTCCTGCAGTAACAAAACCTCATGCTTTTACCTCCTGAGAAGAACAGATAATATGGTTTAGTCAAATAAATGTCCAATTTCAAATCTAGTTTCTATCCATGTTCATTACTTAATTAAAGCCTCATAACAAATTTTAAAATAGGATGTACACAATTAATTTGATCTGCATGATACATTTATAGACCAACTAGTTAATTTAAAAGATAAATTGTCTTACCTTTTGCAGACACCATCAAACATCTTCTGACCACTGCAGTATCCTCTGAATGACACTGACATTTAAACAGTGCTTTTTAATGTGTCAGATGACATTTAACATCCAATGCTTTACCCCTGCACTAACAGTACCAAGGGAGCAGTAACATTTACTCAATGCTTTACCTCCTAAACTAACATGATAATAGAGGTAACATGTACAGGCATTATCTTTCTCTCCTTCTACTCTGCAGTATGCTGTATACACTGCAGTAACATTTACCACTGCAGTAATATTTACCACTGCTTTACCTCCTGCAGTAACATTTTACCACTTGTTCATATTTACCACTGCAGTAACTCCAGAGCGACTTTACAAATTGGTGCATTCACCTTATGACATCCAGTGGAACAGTAGTAGCATCTAAATCTTTTCAGGGGGGGGGTGAGAGGGATTACTTTATCCTATCCTAGGTATTCCTTAAAGAGGTGGGGTTTCAGGTGTCTCCGGAAGGTGGTGATTGACTCCGCTGTCCTGGCGTCGTGAGGGAGTTTGTTCCACCATTGGGGGCCAGAGCAGCGAACAGTTTTGACTGGGCTGAGCGGGAACTGTACTTCCTCAGTGGTAGGGAGGCGAGCAGGCCAGAGGTGGATGAACGCAGTGCCCTTGTTTGGGTGTAGGGCCTGATCAGAGCCTGGAGGTACTGAGGTGCCGTTCCCTCACAGCTCCGTAGGCAAGCACCATGGTCTTGTAGCGGATGCGAGCTTCAACTGGAAGCCAGTGGAGGGAGCGGAGGAGCGGGTGACGTGAGAGAACTTGGGAAGGTTGAACACCAGACGGGCTGCGGCGTTCTGGATGAGTTGTAGGGGTTTAATGGCACAGGCAGGGAGCCCAGCCAACAGCGAGTTGCAGTAATCCAGACGGGAGATGACAAGTGCCTGGATTAGGACCTGCGCCGCTTCCTGTGTGAGGCAGGGTCGTACTCTGCGATGTTGTAGAGCATGAACCTACAGGAACGGGCCACCGCCTTGATGTTAGCTGAGAACGACAGGGTGTTGTCCAGGATCACGCCAAGGTTCTTAGCGCTCTGGGAGGAGGACACAATGGAGTTGTCAACCGTGATGGCGAGATCATGGAACGGGCAGTCCTTCCCCGGAGGAAGAGCAGCTCGTCTTGCCGAGGGTTCAGCTTGAGGTGGTGATCCGTCATCCACACGGATATGTCTGCCAGACATGCAGAGATGCGATTCGCCACCTGGTCATCAGAAGGGGAAAGGAGAAGATTAATTGTGTGTCATCTGCATAGCAATGATAGGAGAGACCATGTGAGGTTATGACAGAGCCAAGTGACTTGGTGTATAGCGAGAATAGGAGAGGGCGAGGGTGGAGAGGAGGATCTGATGGTTCAAGCAGTATCGGCAGCCGATAGGTCTAGAAGGATGAGAGCAGAGGAGAGAGAGTTAGCTTTAGCAGTGCGGAGCGCCTCCGTGATACAGAGAAGAGCAGTCTCAGTTGAATGACTAGTCTTGAAACCTGACTGATTTGGATCAAGAAGGTCATTCCTGAGAGAGATAGCGGGAGAGCTGGCCAAGGACGGCACGTTCAAGAGTTTTGGGAGGAGAAAAGAAAGAAGGGATACTGGTCTGTAGTTGTTGACATCGGAGGGATGAGGTGTAGGTTTTTCAGAAGGGGTGCAACTCTCGCTCTCTTGAAGACGGAAGGGACGTAGCCAGCGGTCAGGGATGAGTTGATGAGCGGTGGTGAGGTAAGGGAGGAGGTCTCCGGAAATGGTCTGGAGAAGAGAGGAGGGGATAGGTCAAGGGCAGGTTGTAGGCGGCCGGTCACACAAGACGCGAGATTTCATCTGAGAGAGAGGAGAAAGAGGTCAGAGCACAGGGTAGGGCAGTGTGAGCAGAACCAGCGGTGTCGTTTGACTTAGCAAACGAGGATCGGATGTCGTCGACCTTCTTTTCAAAATGGTTGACGAAGTCATCTGCAGAGAGGGAGGAGGGGGAGGGGAGGAGGATTCAGGAGGGAGGAGAAGGTTGCAAAGAGCTTCCTAGGGTTAGAGGCAGATGCTTGGAATTTAGAGTGGTAGAAAGTGGCTTTAGCAGCAGAGACAGAAGAGGAAAATGTAGAGAGGAGGGAGTGAAAGGATGTCAGGTCCGCAGGGAGGCGAGTTTTCCTCCATTTCCGCTCGGCTGCCCGGAGCCCTGTTCTGTGAGCTCGCAATGAGTCGTCGAGCCACGGAGCGGGAGGGAGGACCGAGCCGGCCTGGAGGATAGGGGACATAGAGAGTCAAAGGATGCAGAAAGGGAGGAGAGGAGGGTTGAGGAGGCAGAATCAGGAGATAGGTTGGAGAAGGTTTGAGCAGAGGGAAGAGATGATAGGATGGAAGAGGAGAGAGTAGCGGGGAGAGAGAGCGAAGGTTGGGACGGCGCGATACCATCCGAGTAGGGGCAGTGTGGGAAGTGTTGATGAGAGCGAGAGGGAAAAGGATACAAGGTAGTGGTCGGAGACTTGGAGGGAGTTGCAACTGAGGTTAGTGGAAGAACAGCATCTAGTAAAGATGAGGTCGAGCGTATTTCCTGCCTTGTGAGTAGGGGGAAGGTGAGAGGGTGAGGTCAAAAGAGGAGAGGAGGAAAGAAGGAGGCAGAGAGGAATGAGTCAAAGGTAGGCGTGGGGAGGTTAAAGTCGCCCAGAACTGTGAGAGGTGAGCCGTCCTCAGGAAAGGAGCTTATCAAGGCATCAAGCTCTATTGATGAATCCTCCGAGGGAACCTGGAGGGCGATAAATGATAAGGATGTTAAGCGATAAGGATGTTCTTATTTTCAATGACGGCCTAGGAACAGTGGGTTAACTGCCTGTTCAGG
>NW_027033135.1:0-5764 GCF_034236695.1 Oncorhynchus nerka | reverse complement strand
GGCCACCCCAGGTGGTGAGGGTAGGTAACAACACGTGGCCCCTCAGGGGTAGTGCTCAGTCCCTCCTGTTCTCCCTGTTCACTCATGACTGCACGGCCAGTCACGACTCCAACACCATCAATAAGTTTGCCGATGACACAACAATGGTAGGCCTGATCACCGACAGCGACGAGACAGCCTACAGGGAGGAGGTCAGAGACCTGGCCATGTGGTACCAGGACAACAACCTCTCCCTCAACGTGATCAAGACAAAGGAGATGATTGTGGACTGCAGGAAAATGAGGACCACGCACAACCCCCATTCTCAATGGAGCAGGTTGAGAGCTTCAAGTTCCTTGGTGTCCACATCAATAACAAACTAACATGGTCCAAGTCATGAATAGGGCACGACAAAACATATTCCCCCTCAGGAGACTGAAAATGTTTAGCATGGGTCCTCAGATCCTCAAAAGGTTCTACAGTTGCACCATCGAGAGCATCCTGTCTGGTTGCATCACTGACTGGTTTGGTGTCTGCTCGGCCTCCGACCACAAGGCAAAATCAAATCAAATCAAATTTTATTTGTCACATACACATGGTTAGCAGATGTTAATGCGAGTGTAGCGAAATGCTTGTGCTTCTAGTTCCGACAATGCAGTAATAACCAACAAGTAATCTAACTAACAATTCCAAAACTACTGTCTTATACACAGTGTAAGGGGATAAGGAATATGTACATAAGGATATATGAATGAGTGATGGTACAGAGCAGCATAGGCAAGATACAGTAGATGGTATCGAGTACAGTATATACATATAAGATGAGTATGTAAACAAAGTGGCATAGTTAAAGAGGCTAGTGATACATGTATTACATAAGGATGCAGTCGATGATATAGGGTACAGTATATATACGTATGCATATGAGATGAATAATGTAGGGAAGTAACATTATATAAGGTAGCATTGTTTAAAGTGGCTAGTGATATATTTACATCATTTCCCTTCAATTCCCATTATTAAAGTGGCTGGAGTTGAGTCAGTGTCAGTGTCAGTGTGTTGGCAGCAGCCACTCAATGTTAGTGGTGGCTGTTTAACAGTCTGATGGCCTTGAGATAGAAGCTGTTTTTCAGTCTCTCGGTCCCAGCTTTGATGCACCTGTACTGACCTCGCCTTCTGGATGATAATGGGGTGAACAGGCAGTGGCTCCGGTGGTTGATGTACTTGATGATCTTTATGGCCTTCCTGTAACATCGGGTGGTGTAGGTGTCCTGGAGGGCAGGTAGTTTGCTCCCGGTGATGCGTTGTGCAGACCTCACTACCCTCTGGAGAGCCTTGCGGTTGAGGGCGGAGCAGTTGCCGTACCAGGCGGTGATACAGCCCGCCAGGATGCTCTCGATTGTGCAGCTGTAGAAGTTTGTGAGTGCTTTTGGTGACAAGCCGAATTTCTTCAGCCTCCTGAGGTTGAAGAGACGCTGCTGCGCCTTCTTCACTATGCTGTCTGTGTGAGTGGACCAGTTCAGTTTGTCTGTGATGTGTATGCCGAGGAACATAAAACTTGCTACCCTCTCCACTACTGTTCCGTACAGAGGGTAGTGCGTATGGCCCAGTACATCACTGGTGCCAAGATTCCTGCCATCCAGGACGTCTATACCAGGCGTTGTCAGAGGAAGACCCTAAAAATTGCCAAAGACTCCAGTCACCATAGTCATACACTGTTCTCTCTGCTACCGCACAGCAAGAGGTACCGAAGCGCCAAGTCTAGGTCCAAGAGGCTTCTAAACAGCTTCTACCCCCAGGCCATAAGACTCCTGAACATCTAATCAAATGGCTATCCAGGCTATTTGCCCCCCTTTTACACCGCTGCTACTCTCTGTTGTTGTCATCTATGCATAGTCACTTTAATAACTCTACCTACATGTACATATTACCTCAACTAACCGGTGCCCCTCCACATTGACTCTGTACTGGTACCCCCTTGTATATGGTCTTGCTATTGTTATTTTAATGCTGCTCTTTAATTACTTGTTACTTTTATTTCTTATTCATATTTTTTTTTGACTGCATTGTTGGTTAGGGGCTCATATGTAAGCATTTCACTCTAAGGTCTACAGCTGTTGCATTCGGCACATGTGACTAACACAATTTGATTTGATATATATATATTCTAAAAGCAACTAATCTAAAAACATCTACCTTTTTTCTATCATCAAACAAGCAAGCGAGTGCCGCCACACCTGTTGTGACGATGGAAAGAGAATGATGAAATCCAGCAATCTGGACATGTAAATATCAATATTTATACCGTGTTTAACTCTCCATTGGTCTCATTACATAGCCTATGATGCTAACAGTATGCTCCAGATGATATGACACATATCATTGGGCTTGCATCAGTCCCCACTCTGTTGCTCATAAATCTCGACTTAGTGTGAATTTATAAAACATCCCCACGGTGTTAGCAGTGCTGATCTCTACGGGAATACAGACTGTAATTAAACAGTGTGCAGATGGCTGCAAATGGCCACACCAATGGGGAGACAGAACAGAATGACATTAAGAAAAACATTTACACAGAATGTGCTTGTATGAGTGTGTGGGAGGGTTTCTTAGGCTTGAGTCACATTGCTGTGTCTAGTAACCCAAAGTTGCAATCGACTGAGCAATGGATCTGCCATAGTAGAGATCTACCCAGTAACCCAGAGTCACAATCTACAATGGATCTATAGAGACAGCCCCTAACCTTCTCAGTGGTTTCTCTAGTTCATCTACTGCAGTAGTTCCCAGTACGCCTCTTCCCTTTGGTGCTTTTCTATTGTGGCATATCCAGTGTTAACTGTTTAAAAGATGTTTATCTTGAACACTTACTGAAATGTTAATGTCACACATTTAAAAGACTATTTCGGAACAAGACAAAAGCTGGGTTATGTGAGAGAAAATATATAATCAAACATTTCACTCTGAATCTGAGATTAAAATATTTATGATGAAAAGGCATGATTTAATCATGGTTGTTAACTTCTATGTTTAAAAACCAAACATAAAACAACTCTCCCTCAATTTGGTTGAGGTAACTTTCATCTTCTTCTTCAAAGCTGTTCCATGGCTTACAGCAAGTATTCTATTTTCCCTTCCTTTGTTTCTGGTATGTTTCAACAACACACACTTTCCCCAGATGGATAACATTTAAGAAAATATTTGAAGCCTTGTTAGAAAAGTTTTTCATAATTCGGACACTTAGGGGAAAACCCCATCATAGCACTGAGACGGCACTTGTGAAGGTGGTAAATGACATTTTAATGGCAACGGACCGAGGCTCTGCATCTGTCCTCGTGCTCCTAGACCTTAGTGCTGCTTTTGATACCATCGATCACCACATTCTTTTGGAGAGATTGGAAACCCAAATTGGTCTACACGGACATGTTCTGGCCTGGTTTAGATCTTATCTGTCGGAAAGATATCAGTTTGTCTCTGTGAATGGTTTGTCCTCTGACAAATCAACTGTAAATTTCGGTGTTCCTCAAGGTTCTGTTTTAGGACCACTATTGTTTTCACTATATATTTTACCTCTTGGGGATGTTATTCGAAAACATAATGTAAACTTTCACTGCTATGCGGATGACACACAGCTGTACATTTCAATGAAACATGGAGAAGCCCCAAAATTGCCCTCGCTAGAAGCATGTGTTTCAGACATAAGGAAGTGGATGGCTGCAAACTTTCTACTATTAAACTCGGACAAAACAGAGATGCTTGTTCTAGGTCCCAAGAAACAAAGAGATCTTCTGTTGAATCTGACAATTAATCTTAATGGTTGTACAGTCGTCTCAAATAAAACTGTGAAGGACCTCGGCGTTACTCTGGACCCTGATCTCTCTTTTGAAGAACATATCAAGACCATTTCGAGGACAGCTTTTTTCCATCTACGTAACATTGCAAAAATCAGAAACTTTCTGTCCAAAAATGATGCAGAAAAATTAATCCATGCTTTTGTCACTTCTAGGTTAGACTACTGCAATGCTCTATTTTCCGGCTACCCGGATAAAGCACTAAATAAACTTCAGTTAGTGCTGAATACGGCTGCTAGAATCCTGACTAGAACCCAAAAATTTGATCATATTACTCCAGTGCTAGCCTCTCTACACTGGCTTCCTGTCAAAGCAAGGGCTGATTTCAAGGTTTTACTGCTAACCTACAAAGCATTACATGGGCTTGCTCCTACCTATCTCTCTGATTTGGTCCTGCCGTACATACCTACACGTACGCTACGGTCACAAGACGCAGGCCTCCTAATTGTCCCTAGAATTTCTAAGCAAACAGCTGGAGGCAGGGCTTTCTCCTATAGAGCTCCATTTTTATGGAACGGTCTGCCTACCCATGTCAGAGACGCAAACTCGGTCTCAACCTTTAAGTCTTTACTGAAGACTCATCTCTTCAGTGGGTCATATGATTGAGTGTAGTCTGGCCCAGGAGTGGGAAGGTGAACGGAAAGGCTCTGGAGCAACGAACCGCCCTTGCTGTCTCTGCCTGGCCGATTCCCTCTTTCCACTGGGATTCTCTGCCTCTACCCTGTTACGGGGCTGAGTCACTGGCTTACTGGGGCTCTCTCATGCCGTCCCTGGGGGGTGCGTCACCTGGGTGGGTTGATTCACTGTTGTGGTCGGCCTGTCTGGGTTGGCGCCCCCTTGGGTTGTGCCGTGGCGGAGATCTTTGTGGGCTATACTCGGCCTTGTCTCAGGATGGTAAGTTGGTGGTTGAAGATATCCCTCTAGTGGTGTGGGGGCTGTGCCTTGGCAAAGTGGGTGGGGTTATATCCTTCCTGTTTGGCCCTGTCCGGGGTGTCCTCGGATGGGGCCACAGTGTCTCCTGACCCCTCCTGTCTCAGCCTCCAGTATTTATGCTGCATTAGTTTATGTGTCGGGGCTAGGGTCAGTTTGTTATATCTGGAGTACTTCTCCTGTCCTATTCGGTGTCCTGTGTGAATCTAAGTGTGCGTTCTCTAATTCTCTCCTTCTCTCTTTCTTTCTCTCTCTCGGAGGACCTGAGCCCTAGGACCATGCCCCAGGACTACCTGACATGATGACTCCTTGCTGTCCCCAGTCCACCTGGCCATGCTGCTGCTCCAGTTTCAACTGGCCTGGGCCCTAGGACCATGTCCCAGGACTACCTGACATGATGACTCCTTGCTGTCCCCAGTCCACCTGGCCATGCTGCTGCTCCAGTTTCAACTGTTCTGCCTTACTATTATTCAACCATGCTGGTCATTTATGAACATTTGAACATCTTGGCCACGTTCTGTTATAATCTCCACCCGGCACAGCCAGAAGAGGACTGGCCACCCCACATATGCTCTCTCTAATTCTCTCTTTCTTTCTCTCTCTCTCGGAGGACCTGAGCCCTAGGACCGTGCCCCAGGACTACCTGACATGATGACTCCTTGCTGTCCCCAGTCCACCTGACTGTGCTGCTGCTCCAGTTTCAACTGTTCTGCCTTATTATTATTCGACCATGCTGGTCATTTATGAACATTTTAACATCTTGGTCATGTTCTGTTATAATCTCTACCCGGCACAGCCAGAAGAGGACTGGCCACCCCACATAGCCTGGTTCCTCTCTAGGTTTCTTCCTAGGTTTTGGCCTTTCTAGGGAGTTTTTCCTAGCCACCGTGCTTTTACACCTGCATTGTTTGCTGTTTGGGGTTTTAGGCTGGGTTTCTGTACAGCACTTTGAGATATCAGCTGATGTACGAAGGGCTATATAAATAAATTTGATTTGATTTGATTTG
>NW_027033134.1:0-5761 GCF_034236695.1 Oncorhynchus nerka | reverse complement strand
CCAGTCTGTAGTGTTCAGCCTCTCCTTGTCCCAGTCTGGTAATGTTCATCCTCTCCTTGTCCCAGTCTGTAATGTCTGGGCACCTTCTCCTTGCTCCCAGTCCTGCAATGTTCAGCCTCTCCTCCTTGTCCCAGTCACTTGTAATGTTCATGCCTCTCCTTGACCCAGTCTGTAATGTTCATCCCTCTCCTTGTCCCAGTCTTGTAATGTTCAGCCTCTCCCTTGCTCCCCAGTCTGCAATGTTTCATGCTCTCCTTGTCAGTCCGTAATGTTCACCTCTCCTTGTCTGGTCTGTAATATTTCAACCCTCTCCTCACCTCCTTGTCCCAGTCACAAATATTCATCCTCTCCTTGTCCCAGTCTGTAATGTTCCAGCACCCCGCTGCACCATCTCCTCTCCTTGTCCCAGTCTGTAATGTTCATCCTCTCCGCTTGTCCCAGTCTGTAGCTGTTCAACTCTCCTGTATCCCAGTCTGTAATGTTCAACCTCTCCTTGTCCCAGTCTGTAATGTTCAACTCTCTCCTTGTCCCAGTCTGTAATGTTCAACTCTGCTTGTCCCAGTCTGTAATGTTCAACCTCTCCTTGTCCCAGTCTGTAATGTTCAACCTCTCCTTGTCCCAGTCTGTAATGTTCATCCTCTCCCTTGTCCCAGTCTGTAATGTTCAACCTCTCCTTATCCCAGTCTGTAATGTTCAACCTCTCCTTGTCCTAGTCTGTAATGTCCTCTCCTTGTCCCAGTCTGTAATTTCATCCTCTGTCCCAGTCTGTGATGTTCAGCCTCTCCTTGTCCCAGTCTGTAATGTTCAACCTCTCCTTGTCCCAGTCTGTAATGTTCAACCTCTCCTTGTCCCAGTCTGTAATGTTCATCCTCTCTTGTCCCAGTCTGTAATGTCCATCCTCTCCTTGTCCCAGTCTGTAATGTTCAACCTTCTCCTTGTCCCAGTCTGTAATGTTCTAACCTCTCCTTGTCCCAGTCTGTAATGTTCATCCTCTCCTTGTCCCAGTCTGTAATGTTCATCCTCTCCTTGTCCCAGTCTGTAATGTTCAACCTCTCCTTGTCCCAGTCTGTAATGTTCATCCTCTCCTTGTCCCAGTCTGTAATGTTCATCCTCTCCTTGTCCCAGTCTGTAATGTTCAACCTCTCCTTGTCCCAGTCTGTAATGTTCATCCTCTCCTTGTCCCAGTCTGTAATGTTCAACCTCTCCTTGTCCCAGTCTGTAATGTTCATCCTCTCCTTGTCCCAGTCTGTAATGTTCAACCTCTCCTTGTCCCAGTCTGTAATGTTCATCCTCTCCTTGTCCCAGTCTGTAATGTTCAACCTCTCCTTGTCCCAGTCTGTAATGTTCATCCTCTCCTTGTCCCAGTCTGTAATGTTCAACCTCTCCTTGTCCCAGTCTGTAATGTTCATCCTCTCCTTGTCTGTAATGTTCATCCTCTCCTTGTCCCAGTCTGTAATGTTCAACCTCTGCTTGTCCCAGTCTGTAATGTCCAACCTCTCCTTGTCCCAGTCTGTAATGTTCAACCTCTCCTTGTCCCAGTCTGTAATGTTCATCCTCTCCCAGTCTTGTCCCAGTCTGTAATGTTCAACCTCTCCTTGTCCCAGTCTGTAATGTTCATCCTCTCCTTGTCCCAGTCTGTAATGTTCATCCCTCCTTGTCCCAGTCTGTAATGTTCAACCCTTGTCCCAGTCCTTGTCCCAGTCTGTAATGTTCAACCTCCTTGTCCCAGTCTGTAATGTTCAACCTCTCCTCTCCTTGTCCCAGTCTGTAATGTTCATCCCTTCCTTGTCCCAGTGTGTAATGTCCAACCTCTCCTTGTCCCAGTCTGTAATGTTAACCTCCTCTCCTCTGTCCCAGTCTGTAATGTTCAACCTCTCCTTGTCCCAGTCTGTAATGTTCATCCTCTCCTTGTCCCAGTCTGTAATGTTCAACCTCTCCTTGTCCCAGTCTGTAATGTTCATCCTCCTTGTCCCAGTCTGGTAATGTTCATCCTCTCCTTGTCCCAGTCTGTAATGTTCAATCCCTCTCTTGTCTGTAATGTTCATCCTCTCCTTGTCCCAGTCTGTAATGTTCAACCTCCTTGTCCCAGTCTGTAATGTTCATCCCCTTGTCCCAGTCTGTAATGTTCATCCTCTCCTTGTCCCAGTCTGTAATGTTCATCCTCCCTTGTCCCAGTCTGTAATCCCTCTCCCTTGTCCCAGTCCAATGTTCATCCTCCTTCCTTGTCCCAGTCTGTAATGTTCATCCTTCCTTGTCTGTAATGTTCATCCTCTCCTTTATCCCAGTCTGTAATGTTCATCCCTCCCTTGTCCCAGTCTGTACGTGTTCAACCTCTGCTTGTCCCAGTCTGTAATGTTCATCCTCTCCTTGTCCCAGTCTGTAATGTTCATCCTCTCCTTGTCTGTAATGTTCATCCTCTCCTTATCCCAGTCTGTAATGTTCATCCTCTCCTTGTCCCAGTCTGTAATGTTCAACCTCTGCTTGTCCCAGTCTGTAATGTTCATCCTCTCCTTGTCCCAGTCTGTAATGTTCATCCTCTCCTTGTCTGTAATGTTCATCCTCTCCTTGTCCCAGTCTGTAATGTTCAACCTCTCCTTGTCCCAGTCTGTAATGTTCATCCTCTCCTTGTCCCAGTCTGTAATGTTCATCCTCTCCTTGTCCCAGTCTGTAATGTTCAACCTCTCCTTGTCCCAGTCTGTAATGTTCAATCTCTCCTTGTCCCAGTCTGTAATGTTCAACCTCCTTTATCCCAGTCTGTAATGTTCATCCTCTCCTGTCCCAGTCTGTAATGTTCAACCTCCTTGTCCCAGTCTGTAATGTTCATCCTCTCCTTGTCCCAGTCTGTAATGTTCAACCTCTCCCTTATCCCAGTCTGTAATGTTCATCCTCTCCTCCTTGTCTGTAATGTTCATCCTCTCCTTGTCCCAGTCTGTAATGTTCAACCTCTCCTTGTCCCAGTCTGTAATGTTCAACCTCTCCTTGTCCCAGTCTGTAATGTTCAACTTCTTATCCTCTCCTCCTCTCCTAGTCTGTAATGTTCAACCTCCTCCTTGTCCCAGTCTGTAATGTTCAACTCTCCTTGTCCCAGTCTGTAATGTTCATCCCCCTTATCCCAGTCTGTAATGTCATCCTCTCCTTGTCTGTAATGTTCAACCCTCTCCTTGTCCCAGTCTGTAATGTTCAACCTTCCTTGTCCCAGTGTAATGTTCATCCCTCTCCTTGTCCCAGTCTGTAATGTTCATCCTCTCCTTGTCCCAGTCTGTAATGTTCAACCTCTGCTTGTCCCAGTCTGTAATGTTCAACCTCTCCTTTGTCCCAGTCTGTAATGTTCATCCTCTCCTTGTCTGTAATGTTCATCCTCTCCTTGTCCCAGTCTGTAATGTTCAACCTCTCCTTATCCCAGTCCTGTAATGTTCATCCTTGTCCCAGTCTGTGCAATGTTCATCCATCCTCCTTTGTCCCAGTCTGTAATGTTCATCCTCTCCTTGTCCCAGTCTGTAATGTTCAACCTCTCCTTGTCCCAGTCTGTAATGTTCAACCTCTCCTTGTCCCAGTCTGTAATGTTCATCCTCTCCTTTGTCCCAGTCTGTAATGTTCATCCTCCCTTGTCTGTAATGTTCAACCTCTCCTTGTCCCAGTCTGTAATGTTCAACCTCTGCTTGTCCCAGTCTGTAATGTTCAATCCTTATCCCAGTCTGTAATGTCTCCTCTCCTTGTCCTTGTCTGTAATGTTCATCCTCTCCTTGTCCCAGTCTGTAATGTTCAACCTCTTGTCCCAGTCTGTAATGTTCAACCTTCCTTGTCCCAATAATGTTCATCCTCTCCTTGTCCCAGTCTGTAATGTTCAACCTCTCCTTGTCCCAGTCTGTAATGTTCAACCTCTCCTTGTCCCAGTCTGTAATGTTCAACCTCTGCTTGTCCCAGTCTGTAATGTTCATCCTCCTCCTTTATCCCAGTCTGTAATGTTCAACCTCTCCTTGTCCCAGTCTGTAATGTTCAACCTCTCCTTGTCCTAGTCTGTGGCTGTCTAACCTCTCCTTGTCCCAGTCTGTAATGTTCAACCCTCTCCTTGTCCCAGTCTGTAATGTTCAACCTCTCCTTGTCCCAGTCTGTAATGTTCAACCTCCTTGTCCCAGTCTGTAATGTTCAACCTCCTCTCCTTGTCCCAGTCTGTAATGTTCTACCTCTCCTTGTCCCAGTCTGTAATGCTCCAACCTCTCCTTGTCCTGCAGTCCAGTCTGTAATGTTCATCCTTCCTCCTCTCCTTATCCCAGTCTGTAATGTTCATCCTCTGCTTGTCCCAGTCTGTAATGCTCCAACCTCTCCTTGTCCCAGTCTGTAATGTTCATCCTCTCCTTGTCCTAGTCAATGTTCAACCTCTCCTTGTCCCAGTCTGTAATGTTCAACCTCTCCTTGTCCCAGTCTGTAATGTTCATCCTCTCCTTGTCCCAGTCTGTAATGTTCATCCTCTCCTTGTCCCAGTCTGTAATGTTCAATCCTCTCCTTGTCCCAGTCTGTAATGTTCAACCTCTCCTTGTCCCAGTCTGTAATGTTCATCCTCTCCTTGTCCCAGTCTGTAATGTTCATCCTCTCCTTGTCCCAGTCTGTAATGTTCAACCTCTCCTGTCCCAGTCTGTAATGTTAACCTCTCTTGTCCCAGTCTGTAATGTTCAACCTCTCCTTGTCCCAGTCTGTAATGTTCAACCTCTCCTTGTCCCAGTCTGTAATGTTCATCCTCTCCTTGTCCCAGTCTGTAATGTTCAACCTCTCCTTGTCCCAGTCTGTAATGTTCAACCTCTCCTTGTCCCAGTCTGTAATGTTCATCCTCTCCTTGTCCCAGTCTGTAATGTTCAACCTCTCCTTGTCCCAGTCTGTAATGTTCATCCTCTCCTTGTCCCAGTCTGTAATGTTCAACCTCTCCTTGTCCCAGTCTGTAATGTTCATCCTCTCCTTGTCCCAGTCTGTAATGTTCAATCCTCTCTTGTCCCAGTCTGTAATGTTCAACCTCTCCTTGTCCCAGTCTGTAATGTTCAATCTCTCCTTGTCCCAGTCTGTAATGTTCAATCCTCTCCTTGTCCCAGTCTGTAATGTTCAACCTCTCCTTGTCCCAGTCTGTAATGTTCATCTCTCCTTGTCCCAGTCTGTAATGTTCATCCTCTCCTTGTCCCAGTCTGTAATGTTCAACCTCTCCTTGTCCTAGTCTGTAATGTTCATCCTCTCCTTGTCCCAGTCTGTAATGTTCAACCTCTCCTTGTCCCAGTCTGTAATGTTCCATCCTCTCCTTGTCCCAGTCTGTAATGTTCATCCTTCGTCCCAGTCTGTAATGTTCATCCTCTCCTTGTCCCAGTCTGTAATGTTCATCCTCCTCTTGTCCCAGTTCAGGCCGTTCATCTCTCCTTATCCCAGTCTGCAAATGTTCAATGTAACATCACCACCACCATGCTGAGTCCACTAACATGGGGAGACCCTCAGGGGTGCGTGGCTTAGTCCCCTCCCTGTACTCCTCTTGTTCATCCACGACTGCGTGGCAACGCATCCACTCCAACAAAAACTCAAGCTTGATCACCGTGACGGCGAGTCAGCTCTCCACAGGGAGGAGAGTCAGTTAACTGACAGTGTGGTACCAGAAACAACCTCTACTCTCATCATCAGTAAGACCAAGGAGCTGATCGTAGATTACAAGAAACGGGGAGGGGGTTCGCATCCACGGGGCTGCAGTGGAACAGGTAGACGGCCTCAGAGTTCCTACTGCGACTTCTCT
>NW_027033133.1:0-5760 GCF_034236695.1 Oncorhynchus nerka | reverse complement strand
TACTACTACTACTACTGATGCACTACTACTACTACTACTAATGCACTACTACTACTACTGCTGCTGCACTACAACTACTACTGCTGATGCACTACTACTACTACTGCTGCTGCACTACTACTACTACTACTGCTGCACTACTACTACTACTACTGCTGCTGCTGCACTACTACTACTACTACTACTGCTGCTGCACTACTACTACTACTACTGCTGCACTACTACTACTACTACTACTACTACTACTACTACTACTACTGCTGCACTACTACTACTACTGCTGCTGCACTACAACTACTACTGCTGATGCACTACTACTACTACTGCTGCACTACTACTACTACTGCTGCTGCACTACTACTACTACTGCTGCTGCACTACTACTACTACTACTGCTGCACTACTACTACTACTGCTGCTGCTGCACTACTACTACTACTACTGCTGCACTACTACTACTACTACTACTACTACTACTACTACTACTACTGCTGCACTACTACTACTACTGCTGCTGCACTACAACTACTGCTGCTGCTGCACTACTACTACTACTACTACTGCTGCTGCACTACTACTACTACTACTGCTGCACTACTACTACTACTACTACTACTACTACTACTACTACTACTGCTGCACTACTACTACTACTGCTGCTGCACTACAACTACTACTACTGATGCACTACTACTACTACTACTACTAATGCACTACTACTACTACTGCTGCTGCACTACAACTACTACTGCTGATGCACTACTACTACTACTGCTGCTGCACTACTACTACTACTACTGCTGCACTACTACTACTACTACTGCTGCTGCTGCACTACTACTACTACTACTACTGCTGCTGCACTACTACTACTACTACTGCTGCACTACTACTACTACTACTACTACTACTACTACTACTACTACTGCTGCACTACTACTACTACTGCTGCTGCACTACAACTACTACTGCTGATGCACTACTACTACTACTGCTGCACTACTACTACTACTGCTGCTGCACTACTACTACTACTACTGCTGCACTACTACTACTACTGCTGCTGCTGCACTACTACTACTACTGCTGCTGCACTACTACTACTACTACTGCTGCACTACTACTACTACTGCTGCTGCTGCACTACTACTACTACTACTGCTGCACTACTACTACTACTACTACTACTACTACTACTGCTGCACTACTACTACTACTGCTGCTGCTGCACTACTACTACTACTGCTGCACTACTACTACTACTGCTGCTGCTGCACTACTACTACTACTACTGCTGCACTACTACTACTACTACTACTACTACTACTACTGCTGCACTACTACTACTACTGCTGCTGCTGCACTACTACTACTACTACTGCTGCACTACTACTACTACTGCTGCTGCTGCACTACTACTACTACTACTGCTGCTGCACTACTACTACTACTACTGCTGCTGCACTACTACTACTACTGCTGCTGCACTACTACTACTACTACTGCTGCACTACTACTACTACTGCTGCTGCTGCACTACTACTACTACTACTACTACTACTACTACTACTACTACTACTACTGCTGCTGCACTACAACTACTGCTGCTGCTGCACTACTACTACTACTACTACTGCTGCTGCACTACTACTACTACTACTGCTGCACTACTACTACTACTACTACTACTACTACTACTACTACTACTACTGCTGCACTACTACTACTACTGCTGCTGCACTACAACTACTACTGCTGATGCACTACTACTACTACTGCTGCACTACTACTACTACTGCTGCTGCACTACTACTACTACTACTGCTGCACTACTACTACTACTACTGCTGCACTACTACTACTACTGCTGCTGCTGCACTACTACTACTACTGCTGCTGCACTACTACTACTACTACTGCTGCACTACTACTACTACTGCTGCTGCTGCACTACTACTACTACTACTGCTGCACTACTACTACTACTACTGATGCACTACTACTACTACTGCTGCTGCTGCACTACTACTACTACTACTACTGCTGCTGCACTACTACTACTACTACTGCTGCACTACTACTACTACTACTGATGCACTACTACTACTACTGCTGCTGCTGCACTACTACTACTACTGCTGCTGCACTACTACTACTACTACTGCTGCACTACTACTACTACTACTGCTGCACTACTACTACTGCTGCTGCACTACTACTATTACTGATGCTGAACTACTACTACTGCTGCTGCACTACTACTACTACTACTGCTGCACTACTACTACTACTGCTGCTGCACTACTACTACTACTACTGCTGCACTACTACTACTACTACTGCTGCTGCTGCACTACTACTACTACTACTACTGTTGCTGCACTACTACTACTACTACTGCTGCTGAACTACTACTACTGCTGCACTACTACTACTACTACTGCTGCTGCTGCACTACTACTACTACTACTACTGTTGCTGCACTACTACTACTACTACTGTTGCTGAACTACTACTACTACTGCTGCTGCTGCACTGCTACTACTACTACTACTCCTACTGCTGCTGCACTACTACTACTACTACTGCTGATGCACTACTACTACTACTGCTGCACTACTACTACTACTGCTGCTGCTGCACTACTACTACTACTACTGCTGCACTACTACTACTACTACTGCTGCACTACTACTACTACTACTGCTGCACTACTACTACTACTGCTGCTGCTGCACTACTACTACTACTACTGCTGCACTACTACTACTACTGCTGCTGCTGCACTACTACTACTACTGCTGCACTACTACTACTACTACTGCTGCACTACTACTACTACTGCTGCTGCACTACTACTACTGCTGCTGCACTACTACTACTACTGCTGCTGCATACTACTACTACCACTGCTGCACCACTACTACTACTGCTGCTGCACTACTACTACTACTACTGCTGCTGCACTACTACTACTACTACTGCTGCTGCACCACTACTACTACTACTACTGCTGCACTACTACTACTACTACTGCTGCACTACTACTACTACTGCTGCTGAACTACTACTACTGCTGCTGCACTACTACTACTACTGCTGCACTACTACTACTACTGCTGCTGCACTACTACTACTACTACTGCTGCACTACTACTACTACTACTGCTGCACTACTACTACTACTGCTGCTGCACTACTACTACTACTGCTGCACTACTACTACTACTGCTGCTGCTGCACTACTACTACTACTACTGCTGCACTACTACTACTGCTGCTGCTGCACTACTACTACTACTACTACTGCTGCTGCACTACTACTACTACTGCTGCACTACTACTACTACTACTACTGCTGCTGCACTACTACTACTACTGCTGCACTACTACTACTGCTGCTGCACTACTACTACTACTACTACTGCTGCAGCACTACTACTACTGCTGCTGCACTACTACTACTACTACTGCTGCACTACTACTACTACTGCTGCTGCTGCACTACTACTACTACTACTACTACTGCTGCACTACTAACTACTACTACTGCTGCTGCTGCACCACTACTACTACTACTGCTGCTGACTACTACTACTACTACTGCACTATGACTACTGCTGCTACTACTACTACTGCACTAGTACTTGCTGCTGCACTACTACTACTACTAATGCTGCTGCAGCAACACTACAACTACTACTACTGCTGCACTACTACTACTACTACTACTGCTGCACTACTACTACTGCTGCACTACTACTACTACTGCTGCTGCACTACTACTACTGCTGCTGCACTACTACTATTACTGCTGCTGCACTACTACTACTGCTGCTGCTGCACTACTACTACTACTACTACTGCTGCTGCACTACTACTACTACTGCTGCACTACTACTACTGCTGCTGCACTACTACTACTGCTGCTGCTGCACTACTACTACTACTGCTGCACTACTACTACTACTACTGCTGCACTACTACTACTACTGCTGCTGCACTACTACTACTGCTGCTGCACTACTACTATTACTACTGCTGCACTACTACTACTGCTGCTGCTGCACTACTACTACTACTACTACTGCTGCTGCACTACTACTACTACTGCTGCACTACTACTACTGCTGCTGCACTACTACTACTGCTGCTGCTGCACTACTACTACTACTGCTGCACTACTACTACTACTACTGCTGCACTACTACTACTGCTGCTGCTGCACTACTACTACTACTACTACTGCTGCTGCACTACTACTACTACTGCTGCACTACTACTACTACTGCTGCTGCTGCACTACTACTACTACTACTGCTGCACTACTACTACTACTACTGCTGCACTACTACTACTACTGCTGCTGCACTACTACTACTACTGCTGCTGCTGCACTACTACTACTACTACTGCTGCACTACTACTACTGCTGCTGCTGCACTACTACTACTACTACTACTGCTGCTGCACTACTACTACTACTACTGCTGCACTACTACTACTACTACTACTGCTGCTGCACTACTACTACTACTGCTGCACTACTACTACTGCTGCTGCACTACTACTACTACTACTACTGCTGCAGCACTACTACTACTGCTGCTGCACTACTACTACTACTACTGCTGCACTACTACTACTACTGCTGCTGCTGCACTACTACTACTACTACTACTACTGCTGCACTACTAACTACTACTACTGCTGCTGCTGCACCACTACAACTTCTACTGCTGCTGCACTACTACTACTACTACTACTACTACTACTACTACTACTGCACTATGACTACTGCTGCTGCACTACTACTACTGCACTAGTACTTCTGCTGCTGCACTACTACTACTACTAATGCTGCTGCAGCAACACTACAACTACTACTACTGCTGCACTACTACTACTACTACTACTGCTGCACTACTACTACTGCTGCACTACTACCACTACTGCTGCACTACTACTACCACTACTGCTGCTGCACTACTACTACTACTGCACTACTACTACTGCTGCACTACTACTACTGCTGCTGCTGCACTACTACTACTGCTGCTGCACTACTACTATTACTGCTGCTGCACTACTACTATTACTGCTGATGCACTACTACTATTACTACTGCTGCACTCCGACTACTGCTGCTGCTGCACTACTACTACTGCTGCTGCACTACTACTACTCCTACTGCTGCTGCACTACTACTACTACTACTGCTGATGCACTACTACTACTACTGCTGCACTACTACTACTACTGCTGCTGCTGCACTACTACTACTACTACTGCACTACTACTACTACTACTGCTGCACTACTACTACTACTACTGCTGCACTACCACTACTACTGCTGCTGCTGCACTACTACTACTACTACTACTGCTGCACTACTACTACTACTGCTGCTGCTGCACTACTACTACTACTACTGCTGCACTACTACTACTACTACTGATGCACTACCACTACTACTGCTGCTGCTGCACTACTACTACTACTGCTGCACTACTACTACTACTACTGCTGCGGCACTACTACTATTACTGCTGCTGAACTACTACTACTGCTGCTGCACTACTACTACTACTGCTGCACTACTACTACTACTGCTGCTGCACTACTACTACTACTACTGCTGCACTACTACTACTACTACTGCTGCACTACTACTACTACTACTGCTGCACTACTACTACTACTGCTGCTGCACTATTACTACTACTGCTGCACTACTACTACTACTAGGGCATCAGGGT
>NW_027033132.1:0-5753 GCF_034236695.1 Oncorhynchus nerka | reverse complement strand
CTCTCACGTCACCCCACTCCTCCGCTCTCTCCACTGGCTTCCAGTTGAAGCTCGCATCCGCTACAAGACCATGGTGCCCCTACGGAGCTGTGGGGAACGGCACCTCAGTACCTCCAGGCTCTGATCAGGCCCTACACCCAAACAAGGCACTGCGTTCATCCACCTCTGGCCTGCTCGCCTCCCTACCACTGAGGAAGTACAGTTCCGCTCAGCCCAGTCAAAACTGTTAAGCTGCTCTGGCCCCCAATGGTGGAACAAACTCCTCACGGCCAGGACAATGGTCAATCACCACCTTCCGGAGACACCTGAAACCCCACCTCTTTCAGGAATACCTAGGATAGGATAAAGTAATCCTTCTCCACCCCCCTTAAAAGATTTAGATGCACTATTGTAAAGTGGCTGTTCCACTGGATGTCTTAAGGTGAACGCACCAATTTGTAAGAAAGTCGCTCTGGATAAGAGCGTCTGCTAAATGACTTAAATGTAAATGTAATGTAAATGTGAGACAAAATCAGTGAAGAGCACTTTTTGCCAGTCCTGTCTGGTCCAGCGTTAATTGGGTTTGTGCCCATAGGCGACGTTGTTGCCGGTGATGTCTGGTGAGGACATGCCTTACAACAGGCCTACAAGCCCTCAGTCCAGCCTCTCTCAACCTATTGTGGACAGTCACAGCACTGAGGGGGAGGGATTGTGCGTTCCTGCTGTAACTCGGGAAGTTGTTGTTGCCATCCTGTACCTGTCCACGGGTGTGATGTCCGGATGTACTGATCCTGTGCAGGGTGTTGTTATACGTGGTCTGCCACTGCGAGGACAATCAGCTGTCCGTCCTGTATCCCTGTAGAGCTGTCTCAGTACGGACATTTGCAATTTATTGCCCTGACCACATCTTCAGTCCTCATGCCTCCTTGCAGCATGCCTAAGGCACGTTCACACAGATGAGCAGGGACCTGAGCATCTTTCTTTTGGTGTTTTTCAGAGTCAGTAGAAGGCCTCTTTAGTGTCTAAGTTTTGATAACTGTGACCTTAATTGCCTACCGTCTGTCTCTTAGTGTCTTAGGATTTTCCACAGGTGCATGTTCATTGTTCTGGTTCATTGAACAAGCATCAAACAATGTTTAAACCCTTTGCAGTGAAGATCTGTGAAGTTATTTGGATTTTCACAAATCATCTTAAGAACAGGGTCACACTGCAAAGGGACGTTTCTTTTGTTGCTGAGTTTCTGTACCACGACTTAGGGCTGAGTTTCTGTACCACGACTTAGGGCTGAGTTTCTGTACACCCGACTTAGGGCTGAGTTTCTGTACCACGACTTAGGGCTGAGTTTCTGTACCACGACTTAGGGCTGCATTTATGTACCACTACTTAGGGCTGTTCAGTCACTCCACGATGCCTCTTGCCTAAGAACAGCCCTTGGCCGTGGTATATTGGCAATAAACCACACCCCCCTCGGGCCTTAGTGTAAATATAATCAGAGTTGTTACATTTTTTTCTTAATCTTAAACTAACAAAGGTATGTCTATGTTTTCAGCCATTTTCTTTAACAAAAGCCACAAAACCTTCACACACCCTCATATTCCCCAATCAAACCGGCCTGGTTTTAAATGAACACACCAAGCCCTTCACTGGCACTGAGATATCTAAAGAGTGCATGGTGCCTGGAGGAATTGACTGACACAATCTATGGATAGTTTACTATAATTTAATCTGTCAAACAGGTACAGGCCTCCCTCTTATTTCCTGAATAGGAAGAAATATTCTCCAACACAAAGCGCTCTTGTTGTTAGTAGCCTGAAGTCATTTTCATTTGAAGACCGTTTAACTGAATTAGACCTTCTCCAATTAGTCTACTTTCAGGACACGTGCTCTGTCCATCTCCACAGCTGCAGCTTCAAAGTCATGTTATGGAAATTACTCAAATATGGCTTGTTGTGAGGTCAATAACTCGGATAAATAGCATCATTATGGGCAATGAAACAAATATTTTTTTATTAAAATCAATTAGAGCAGTAGCAAGCTTACCTCCGGTTCTCCTTCTCATCTTGGCATTCTCCCTGTCAAACTGAACAGGACATCAGTATAGCCTGTAGTCACTCTCCCTGTCAAACTGAACAGGACATCAGTATAGTCTATAGTCACTCTCCCTGTCAAACTGAACAGGACATCAGTATAGTCTATAGTCATTCTCCCTGTCAAACTGAACAGGACATCAGTATAGTCTATAGTCACTCTCCCTGTCAAACTGAACAGGACATCAGTATAGTCTATAGTCATTCTCCCTGTCAAACTGAACAGGACATCAGTATAGTCTATAGTCACTCTCCTTGTCAAACTGAACAGGACATCAGTATAGTCTATAGTCATTCTCCCTGTCAAACTGAACAGGACATCAGTATAGTCTATAGTCATTCTCCCTGTCAAACTGAACAGGACATCAGTATAGTCTATAGTCACTCTCCCTGTCAAACTGAACAGGACATCAGTATAGTCTATAGTCATTCTCCCTGTCAAACTGAACAGGACATCAGTATAGTCTATAGTCATTCTCCCTGTCAAACTGAACAGGACATCAGTATAGTCTATAGTCACTCTCCCTGTCAAACTGAACAGGACGTCAGTATAGTCTGTGGTATAGGCTTTGGATCATTTTGATAGCGACCACACTAGGCACACTTGATATTGCGCACCAGGCAGAGAATCAGGGACAGGGGGGGGCAGCATTGGGCACACATCAAGATATAATAAGTCATGATTCTCAAACACTGAGCAATATGGCATTTAATCGATTACAAATGACATGACCCCCCCCCCCCTGGACTAAATAAAACTAATCCTAAACCCTCCCCCGACTGAAAGAGAAGAAGCATGACCCTTCCTAATTTTCCTCTGGGTGACAAATGTGTACATTTCAACCACTTCCTTATGTTACAACACTGCTGCCCCCTGCTTCACAGTGCCTCTTTCATTTCCTTATGTTACAACACTGCTGCCCTCTGCTTCACAGTTCCTCTTTCATTTCCTTATGTTACAACACTGCTGCCCCCTGCTTCACAGTTCCTTTTTCATTTCCTTATGTTACAACACTGCTGCCCCCTGCTTCACAGTTCCTCTTTCATTTCCTAATGTTACAACACTGCTGCCCCCTGCTTCACAGTTTCATTTCCTTATGTTACAACACTGCTGCCCTCTGCTTCACAGTTCCTTTTTCATTTCCTCATGTTACAACACTGCTGCCCTCTGCTTCACAGTTTCATTTCCTTATGTTACAACATTGCTGCCCCCTGCTTCACAGTTCCTCTTTCATTTCCTCGTGTTACAACACTGCTGCCCCCTGCTTCACAGTTCCTCTTTCATTTCCTCATGTTACAACACTGATGCCCCCTGCTTCACAGTTCCTCTTTCATTTCCTCATGTTACAATAGTGCTGCCCTCTGCTTCACAGTTCCTCTTTGTCCTTTAGTTGTTCAAATTTTCCCCCTATAAAATTAAATATATATTGTACATAGAGCTGAGAGTGGGCGAAAGCTTGAAAATAAGTTAGGTCTATCATTTCCTTCATTTCTTATTTTTATTGAGATATGCTAGTTGCTGTGTGACTGAATGGTAGTAATGCCATGTACTGTATCCGTTGTCGCGGCATCATCACATTAAAAGGCCCTCTCAGATGCACTGCACATCTGTAAATATGCAGATGCATCATTAGGCACTTATGAGTGTGTTTGCATGACTGGGCAACACAAGTAAAACTACCCCACTGGGACAGGGGTAGGAGAGGAGGATTGGTGCATGTGTTCATGTGTGCAGGAGCGAGAGTATGTGTTGTTTATTTGTGTTTGTGCATCTTTGTGTATCTTTAAGTGTGTGTGTGTGTGTGTGTGTGTGTGTGTGTGTGTGTGTGTGTGTGTGTGTGTGTGTGTGTGTGTGTGTGTGTGAACTTGAGACAGATCATTCCACAGCTATTGTAACACACCATCTACCTTTCACAGACAGTGCACAAGAACTAGTTCTGTAGTTGACTTACAAACTCGGTATCCCTCCTCCTTTCAATAACTAGTTCTGTAGTTGACTTACACACTCAGTATCCCTCCTCCTTTCAATAACTAGTTCTGTAGTTGACTTACACGCTCAATATCCCTCCTCCTTTCAATAACTAGTTATGTAGTTGACTTACACGCTCAATATCCCTCCTCCTTTCAATAACTAGTTATGTAGTTGACTTACACACTCAGTATCCCTCCTCCTTTCAATAACTAGTTCTGTAGTTGACTTACACACTCGGTATCCCTCCTCCTTTCAATAACTAGTTCTGTAGTTGACTTACACACTCGGTATCCCTCCTCCTTTCAATAACTAGTTCTGTAGTTGACTTACACACTCGGTATCCCTCCTCCTTTCGATAACTAGTTCTGTAGTTGACTTACACACTCGGTATCCCTCCTCCTTTCAATAACTAGTTCTGTAGTTGACTTACACGCTCAATATCCCTCCTCCTTTCAATAACTAGTTCTGTAGTTGACTTACACACTCAGTATCCCTCCTCCTTTCAATAACTAGTTCTGTAGTTGACTTACACACTCGGTATCCCTCCTCCTTTCAATAACTAGTTCTGTAGTTGACTTACACACTCAGTATCCCTCCTCCTTTCAAGAACTAGTTCTGTAGTTGACTTACACACTCAGTATCCCTCCTCCTTTCAAGAACTAGTTCTGTAGTTGACTTACACGCTCAATATCCCTCCTCCTTTCAATAACTAGTTCTGTAGTTGACTTACACGCTCAATATCCCTCCTCCTTTCAATAACTAGTTCTGTAGTTGACTTACTGCGCTCAATATCCCTCCTCCTTTCAATAACTAGTTCTGTAGTTGACTTACACGCTCAATATCCCTCCTCCTTTCAAGAACTAGTTCTGTAGTTGACTTACACGCTCAATATCCCTCCTCCTTTCAGAACTAGTTCTGTAGTTGACTTACACGCTCAATATCCCTCCTCCTTTCAAAGAACTAGTTCTGTGTGTAGTTGACTTACGCTCAATATCCCTCCTCCTTTCAAGAACTAGTTCTGTAGTTGACTTACGGTCAATATCCCTCCTCCTTTCAAGAACTAGTTCTGTAGTTGACTTACTTACGCTCAATATCCCTCCTCCTTTCCAAGAACTAGTTCTGTAGTTGACTTTCTGTGGTTGACTTACGCTCAATATCCCTCCTCCTTTCAATAACTAGTTCTGTAGTTGACTTACGCTCAATATCCCTCCTCCTTTCAAGAACTAGTTCTGTAGTTGACTTACACGCTCAATATCCCTCCTCCTTTCAATAACTAGTTCTGTAGTTGACTTACACGCTCAATATCCCTCCTCCTTTCAATAACTAGTTCTGTAGTTGACTTACACGCTCAATATCCCTCCTCCTTTCAAGAACTAGTTCTGTAGTTGACTTAGTCGTTATGTGGTTGACTCAATATATCCCTCCTCCTTTCAAGAACTAGTTCTGTAGTTGACTTACACGCTCAATATCCCTCCTCCTTTCAATAACTAGTTCTGTAGTTGACTTACACTCAGTATCCCTCCTCCTTTCAATAACTAGTTCTGTAGTTGACTTACACCTCCTTTCGCTCAATATCCTCCCTCCTTTTCAATAACTAGTTATGTAGTTGACTTACACGCTCAATATCCCTCCTCCTTTCAATAACTAGTTATGTAGTTGACTTACACACTCAGTATCCCTCCTCCTTTCAATAACTAGTTCTGTGGTTGACTTAC
>NW_027033131.1:0-5751 GCF_034236695.1 Oncorhynchus nerka | reverse complement strand
CAGAAGGTACGACAGGAGGAAGGAGAGAGAGACAGAGGAGGTACGACAGGAGGAAGGCGAGAGAGACACAGGAGGTACGACAGGAGAAAGGAGAGAGAGACAGAAGGTACGACAGGAGGAAGGCGAGAGAGACACAGGAGGTACGACAGGAGAAAGGAGAGAGAGACAGAAGGTACGACAGGAGGAAGGAGAGAGAGACACACAGAAGGTACGACAGGAGGAAGGAGAGAGAGACAGAAGGTACGACAGGAGGGAGGAGAGAGAGACACAGAAGGTACGACAGGAGAGAGGAGAGAGACACAGAAGGTACGACAGGAAGTAGAGAGAGACACAGAAGGTACGACAGGAGGAAGGAGAGAGAGACACACAGAAGGTACGACAGGAGGGAGGAGAGAGACACACAGAAGGTACGACAGGAAGAAGGAGAGAGAGACAGAAGGTACGACAGGAGGAAGGAGAGAGAGACAGAAGGTACGACAGGAGGAAGGAGAGAGACACACAGAAGGTACGACAGGAGGAAGGAGAGAGAGATAGAAAGTACGACAGGAGGAAGGAGATAGAGAGACACAGAAGGTATGACAGGAGGAAGTAGAGAAAGAGACACAGAAGGTACGACAGGAGGAAGGAGAGAGAGACACACAGAAGGTACGACAGGAGGAAGGAGAGACACACAGAAGGTACGACAGGAGGAAGTAGAGAGAGACACACAGAAGTGACGACAGGAGGAAGGAGAGAGAGACATAAGGTACGACAGGAGGAAGGAGAGAGAGACAGAAGGTATGGCAGGAGGAAGGAGAGAGACACACAGAAAGTACGACAGGAGGGAGGAGAGAGAGACACAGAAGGTACGGCAGGAGGAAGGAGAGGGAGACACAGGAGGTACGACAGGAGAAAGGAGAGAGAGACAGAAGGTATGACAGGAGGAAGGCGAGAGAGACACAGGAGGTACGACAGGAGAAAGGAGAGAGAGACAGAAGGTACGACAGGAGGAAGGAGAGAGAGACACACAGAAGGTACGACAGGAGGAAGGAGAGAGAGACAGAAGGTACGACAGGAGGAAGGAGAGAGAGACACAGAAGGTACGACAGGAGGAAGTAGAGAAAGAGACACAGAAGGTACGACAGGAGGAAGGAGAGAGAGACACACAGAAGGTACGACAGGAGGAAGGAGAGACACACAGAAGGTATGACAGGAGGAAGGAGAGAGAGACACAGAAGGTACGACAGGAGGAAGTAGAGAAAGAGACACAGAAGGTACGACAGGAGGAAGGAGAGAGAGACAGAAGGTACGACAGGAGGAAGGAGAGAGAGACAGAAGGTATGGCAGGAGGAAGGAGAGAGACACACAGAAAGTACGACAGGAGGGAGGAGAGAGAGACACACAGAAGGTACGACAGGAAGAAGGAGAGAGACACACAGAAAGTACGACAGGAAGAAGGAGAGAGAGACACAGAAGTGACGACAGGAGGAAGGAGAGAGAGACAGAATGTACGACAGGAGGAAGGAGAGAGAGACAGAAGGTACGGCAGGAGGAAGGAGAGAGACACACAGAAAGTACGACAGGAGGGAGGAGAGAGAGACACACAGAAGGTACGACAGGAAGAAGGAGAGAGAGACACAGAAGGTACGACAGGAGGAAGGAGAGAGAGACACACAGAAGGTACGACAGGAAGAAGGAGAGAGACACAGAAGGTATGACAGGAGGAAGGAGAGAGAGACACAGAAAGTACGACAGGAGGAAGGAGATAGAGAGACACAGAAGGTACGACAGAAGGAAGTAGAGAGAGAGACACAGAAGGTATGACAGGAGGAAGGAGAGACACAGAAGGTACGACAGGAGGAAGGAGAGACACACAGAAGGTATGACAGGAGGAAGTAGAGAGAGACACACAGAAGGTACGTCAGGAGGAAGGAGAGAGAGACACAGAAGGTACGACACTTGTTTCAGAAAGACTCCCCACATCATATGCTGTAGTGTACTAGAACACAGTGCTAGACTAGGCTTGCATCCCAAATGGTACCCTATTCCCTGTATAGTGCACTCCTTTTGACCAGAACCCTATGTGCTCTAGTCAAAAGCACTGCACTATATCATAGGGAATAGAGTGCTATTTGGGACCTGTAGCTGTTCTAGGCCAGAGAGGAATGCACACTGTTGTGTGTCTAGCCAAGCGGAAATTCACCTATCCACTTCATCCATTAAGGAAGTAGACCCTCTTTATGCAAATCCTTAAAAGTACACTTATACAGTGCCAGGCCATGATAACTTAACAGGGAACGAGGGACATTACTTAGTCCCACAAGGCATTAACTTGTTACTGATACTTCTCTAAGTATCCTGTATATCAGCAAGCTACAGTACGAAGCTGTCTTCATGGAACCATGACAAAGTGCTTGTTCAACCCAAATAGAACCTCCATGTTATACTACCCATAGACATTCTCAAGTGAAGTGTGTGTGTGTGTTTGTGTGTGTGTGTGTGTGTGTGTGTGTGTGTGTGTGTGTGTGTGTGTGTGTGTGTGTGTGTGTGTGTGTGTGTGTGTGTGTGTGTGTGTGTGTGTGTGTGTGTGTGTGTGAGAGAGAGACACAAGGAGCTGCGATGTCAAGATCCGTCTTTTTCTGACCATGTTCTGTGCTTGAAGTCAAATAGCTCTGCACGGTATTTCATGGATTCTGCCCTCTAAGTGGTGTGTATATAATGGGTATAAGGAGTGTTTGTGTTTACTGGGACTGCTGGCCAGGTAAGTCATATTGGGTTTGTTATGCTGGCTGCTATTCGCACAGAGTCTGGAGCACAAACTCTGTTCTTCACCATTTCAAGACAAATATGCTGTCTAAATACAACATTACCTATACAGACATCAGTGTCAGATACCATGTAAAACATGTGAGTTGGTTCCCCAAACCCCACGCCTCATCCTCTAAACCAGAGGGCGGGAGGAAACATAACCCATTTTCAATGTGGCCCTCTGGACCTCGGGGCTAAATGAGCTCGACACACCTGCTCTAAACCAATGTCTCCCAAGCCGTTCCTCCAGACCTCCAACAGTTCCACCAGATTTCACTACTTAAAGGTTTGACGATTAGCTGACTAGTTGAATCAGGTGTGCTGGTGCTGAAATAGCACCAATATGTCGTGGCTGTGGTCCACGAGGAACCGATGACTCTGACGTTGAGCTGTGAACATTGGCATTATGTCTTATGTAGATGGTACATTCCTGTACTGATCACTGTACATTACATAGCCAGTATCACCCTTAAACATGTACTTTATGCTATTACTGTATCATCAGAAAGAGAGAACTCTTTGAGTTAGTGAAAGTGGGCTGTAAAGTGGGCTGTAAAGTGGGTTGGAAAGTGAACTGCGTTTAGGGGATCTATGTGTTTGAGAATGTGGGCTGTAAAGTGAGCTGTGTTCAGGGGATCTATGTGTTTGAGAGGGTGGGCTGTAAAGTGAGCTGCGTTCAGGGGATCTATGTGTTTGAGAATGTGGGCTGTAAAGTGAGCTGCGTTCAGGGGATCTATGTGTTTGAGAATGTGGGCTGTATAGTGAGCTGTGTTCAGGGGATCTATGTGTTTGAGAATGTGGGCTGTAAAGTGAGCTGCGTTCAGGGGATCTATGTGTTTGAGAATGTGGGCTGTAAAGTGAGCTGTGTTCAGGGGATCTATGTGTTTGAGAATGTGGGCTGTAAAGTGAGCTGTGTTCAGGGGATCTATGTGTTTGAGAATGTGGGCTGTAAAGTGAGCTGTGTTCAGGGGATCTATGTGTTTGAGAATGTGGGCTGTAAAGTGAGCTGTGTTCAGGGGATCTATGTGTTTGAGAATGTGGGCTGTAAAGTGAGCTGTGTTCAGGTGATCTATGTGTTTGAGAATGTGGGCTGTAAAGTGAGCTGTGTTCAGGGGATCTATGTGTTTGAGAGGGTGGGCTGGAAAGTGAGCTGCGTTCAGGGGATCTATGTGTTTGAGAATGTGGGCTGGAAAGTGAGCTGTGTTCAGGGGATCTATGTGTTTGAGAATGTGGGCTGGAAAGTGGGTTGGAAAGTGAGCTGCGTTCAGGGGATCTATGTGTTTGAGAATGTGGGCTGGAAAGTGAGCTGTGTTCAGGGGATCTATGTGTTTGAGAATGTGGGCTGGAAAGTGGGTTGGAAAGTGAGCTGCGTTCAGGGGATCTATGTGTTTGAGAATGTGGGCTGGAAAGTGGGTTGGAAAGTGAGCTGCGTTCAGGGGATCTATGTGTTTGAGAATGTGGACTGGAAAGTGAGCTGTGTTCAGGGGATCTATGTGTTAGTGAAAGTGGGCTGTAAAGTGAGCTGCGTTCAGGTGATCTACGTGTTTGAGAATGTGGGCTGTATAGTGAGCTGTGTTCAGGTGATCTATGTGTTTGAGAATGTGGGCTGTAAAGTGAGCTGTGTTCAGGTGATCTACATGTTTGAGAATGTGGGCTGTATAGTGAGCTGTGTTCAGGTGATCTATGTGTTTGAGAATGTGGGCTGTAAAGTGAGCTGCGTTTAGGGGATCTATGTGTTTGAGAGGGTGGGCTGTAAAGTGAGCTGCGTTCAGGGGTTCTACGTGTTTGAGAGGGTGGGCTGTAAAGTGAGCTGCGTTCAGGGGTTCTATGTGTTTGAGAATGTGGGCTGTAAAGTGAGCTGTGTTCAGGGGATCTATGTGTTTGAGAATGTGGACTGGAAAGTGAGCTGCGTTCAGGGGATCTATGTGTTTGAGAATGTGGGCTGTAAAGTGAGCTGCGTTCAGGGGATCTATGTGTTTGAGAATGTGGGCTGTAAAGTGAGCTGCGTTCAGGGGATCTATGTGTTTGAGAATGTGGGCTGGAAAGTGAGCTGCGTTCAGGGGATCTATGTGTTTGAGAATGTGGGCTGGAAAGTGGGTTGGAAAGTGAGCTGCGTTCAGGGGATCTATGTGTTTGAGAATGAGGGCTGGAAAGTGAGCTGCGTTCAGGGGATCTACGTGTTTGAGAATGTGGGCTGGAAAGTGAGCTGCGTTCAGGGGATCTACGTGTTTGAGAATGTGGGCTGGAAAGTGAGCTGCGTTCAGGGGATCTATGTGTTTGAGAGGGTGGGCTGGAAAGTGAGCTGCGTTCAGGGGATCTACGTGTTTGAGAATGTGGGCTGTAAAGTGAGCTGCGTTCAGGGGATCTATGTGTTTGAGAATGTGGGCTGGAAAGTGAGCTGCGTTCAGGGGATCTACGTGTTTGAGAATGTGGGCTGGAAAGTGAGCTGCGTTCAGGGGATCTATGTGTTTGAGAGGGTGGGCTGGAAAGTGAGCTGCGTTCAGGGGATCTACGTGTTTGAGAATGTGGGCTGTAAAGTGAGCTGCGTTCAGGTGATCTACATGTTTGAGAGGGTGGGCTGTAAAGTGAGCTGTGTTCAGGTGATCTACATGTTTGAGAGGGTGGGCTGTAAAGTGAGCTGCGTTCAGGGGATCTATGTGTTTGAGAATGTGGGCTGTAAAGTGAGCTGCGTTCAGGGGTTCTACGTGTTTGAGAGGGTGAGCTGGAAGCAGATGTTAGTTAGTAATAGTTAACGAACACATTCACTTTATTTGATTATTTTAGCGCTTCTTGGGACTTGGGAGCATTTTTCATGTAGATGATACATTCTTAATTCATTGATTTATTGACTGAGTTTATTTTTGCCAGTTGAAAATGAATATAAAGCCACTTCAGTAGGAAACAACATTACATACATTCAAATAAAGGATGAAGCATAAACACAATGAAACCTCCTGGGTTAAC
>NW_027033129.1:0-5746 GCF_034236695.1 Oncorhynchus nerka | reverse complement strand
TGTATAGACAGAGACTGCTGCTATAGCTGTGCAGTGTATGACAGAGACTGCCGCTCATGGCTGTGCAGTGCATAGACAGAGACTGCTGCCATGGCTGTGCAGTGTATAGACAGAGACTGCTGCTATAGCTGTGCAGTGTATAGACAGAGACTGCTGCTATAGCTGTGCAGTGTATAGACAGAGACTGCTGCTATAGCTGTGTAATGTATAGACAGAGACTGCTGCTATAGCTGTGCAATGTATAGACAGAGACTGCTGCTATAGCTGTGCAGTGTATAGACAGAGACTGCTGCTATAGCTGTGCAATGTATAGACAGAGACTGCTGCTATAGCTGGCAATGTATGTGACAGAGACTGCTGCCATAGCTGTGCAGTCTATAGACAGAGACTGCTGCTATAGCTGTGCAGTGTATAGACAGAGACTGCTGCTATAGTTGTGCAGTATATAGACAAGACTGCTGCTATAGCTGTGCAGTGTAACAGAGACTGCCGCTATAGCTAAGCAGTCATGGGCAGATGCTGCTATAGCTGTGCAGTGTATAGACAGAGACTGCTGCTATAGCTGTGCAGTGTATAGACAGAGACTGCTGCTATAGCTGTGCAATGTATAGACAGAGACTGCTGCTATAGCTGTGCAATATATAGACAGAGACTGCCAGCTATGGCTGTGCAGTGTATAGACAGAGACTGCTGCTATAGCTGTGCAGTGTATAGACAGAGACTGCTGCTATAGCTGTGCAATGTATAGACAGAGACTGCTGCTATAGCTGTGCAGTGTATAGACAGAGACTGCTGCTATAGCTGTGCAGTGTATAGACAGAGACTGCTGCTATAGCTGTGCAGTGTATAGACAGAGACTGTGCTGCTACAAAAGCTGTGCAATGTATAGACAGAGACTGCTGCTATAGCTGTGCAGTGTATAGACAGAGACTGCTGCTATAGCTGTGCAGTGTAGACAGAGACTGCTGCTATAGCTGTGCAATGTATAGACAGAGGCAGGCTACTTGGCACACTATATATGCTGACTAAAATACACAAATCTTGAAGGTTTGTTCTCACTACGCAATGTTACAATGACCTGACTGTAACCATGAGTCATGGTGTTGAGAAATGGAATGATGGTAAAGTCACACAGAGAGCAACACACCCACACAAAGATGCAGTGTGAAATGGCCCTAACAGACAGTATCAGTGAGAGGATGAGGAAGAAGGAGAGAGGGGGGGGTGAGAGAGGGGGAGGGAGAGAAAGAGAAGCAGAGGCAGTGAGAATGGAGAGGGACAGAGGGAGAGAAGAGAGAGAGAGATGGATGAGAGATAGATGAAGGGAGGGGAGGGAGAAAGAAGCAGAGGCAGTGAGAATGGAGAGGACAGAGGGAGAGAAGAGAGAGAAATGGATGAGAGATAGATGAAGGAGGGAGGGAGAGAGAAGCAGAGGGAGAGAAGAGAGAGAGAGATGGATGAGAGATAGATGAAGGAGGGAGGGAGAGAGAAGAGAAGCAGAGGCAGTGAGAATGGAGAGGGACAGAGGAGAGAAGAGAGAGAGATGGATGAGAGATAGATGAAGGGAGGGAGGAGGGAGAGAGAAGCAGAGGCAGTGAGAATGGAGAGGGACAGAGGGAGAGAAGAGAGAGAGATGGATGAGAGATAGATGAAGGAAGGGAGGAAGAGAGAGAGAAGCAGAGGCAGTGAGAATGGAGAGGGACAGAAGAGGAGAGATGGATGAGGGAGATAGATGAAGGAGGGAGGGAGGGAGAAGCAGAGGCAGTGAGAATGGAGAGAGGACAGAAGAGAGAGAGATGGATGAGAGATAGATGAAGGGAGGGAGGGAGGGAGAAGCAGAGGCAGTGAGAATGGAGAGGGACAGAGGGAGAGAAGAGAGAGAGATGGATGAGAGATAGATGAAGGGAGGGAGGGAGAGAGAGAGAAGCAGAGGCAGTGAGAATGGAGAGGGACAGAGGGAGAGAAGAGAGAGAGATGGATGAGAGATAGATGAAGGGAGGGAGGGAGAGAGAGAGAAGCAGAGGCAGTGAGAATGGAGAGGGACAGAGGCAGAGAAGAGAGAGAGATGGATGAGAGATAGATGAAGGGAGGGAGGGAGAGATTGGAGAAGGGAAACCAACACTATACAGACGGTCTAGGACAGGTGCCTGGGGACCCGTTAAAAGGCACCATTTTCCCTCAGATGGAGAGAGCATAACGGGCCCGACCACTCCATAAAAAATTCAACCATCGTTGGGTTTCAAGGCTTTTTCACGCCTGCTGGTGTGTGTGTGTGTCCTACTAAAGACACTCCAGGGGCTGCCTGACAAACGGGAGCGGTGGTGTCTCTGACAGAGAAGAATCTTCATTCCTTCCCCGCCATCATCCATCATTTCCAGCTGACCAGCTGCACCTGCTGAGGCGTCAGCCCCCGCCACCAGCCCGCCGCTATAATGCTATGACAATGCTCAGATTGTCTTCATGCTCTGGAATCACACACAGGCATTTACCCTGGTTGGCTCCACTGTGATCCAACATAGGCCTAGAGACACAAAAAGGCATGCACGATATATAGTCCTTCCTTATACCAAAACGTTGTCACTATTAAAGTTGGAATAAGAAAGTATTTCTTTCTGCAGTCTCAGCCAGAAGCTCAGAATCATGTGATGTACTGCATGACGTTGTTCATTTCTTTACTACACAGGTCAGCCAAACCAGCATCTACCTACGAGCTGGGAAAGGACTTTCCCCTAATGTATATATGTGAAGGCCTCAATGTTTCGTTCTGCAGAGTTCCTCGCCCAGAGTCTAAAAATGATGAGATGTGACACACAGGTCAGCCAGCACAGCATCCACCTACTAGCTGTGAAGGGGACTTTCCCCTTGCATGTGGGACGCGGGGTCGTGGGAATGAGCGAGGTGACTCGTCCTTTTGACCTGAAAACCCTGACTATACACTGCAGAGTATACTGGTAGAGTATATTGGTAGAGTATACTGGTAGAGTATATTGGTAGAGTATACTGGTAGAGTATACTGGTAGAGTATATTGGTAGAGTATACTGGTAGAGTATACTGGTAGAGTATACTGGTAGAGTATGGGGCGGAAGCGTAGCCTAGTGGTTAGAGCACATATGTCAGAGTCAAGGCCCGCGGGCCACATCCGGCCCGCAAGAAGGTTTTTTACGGCCCCTGGGATGATCTTGATTTATTATTAGAACCGGCCCGCAGCAAGCCGGCAGCCCGCAGATCTTTTACACGCACCAATACTACATTTCCCACAATGCAAAGGTGACGCACCGAGCAGTAGGCTGCTTCATTTCAATATTTATTGGCACAGCAGTCGTCAGCATCACAGTAAAATTAACTTTCAGATACCCATCAAAAATGGCAAAACGGAAGGTGGATACTGAGAACCGGGGGTTTCAAACAAGGTGGGAGTCGGAGTATATGTTCACGAAGGTAGCTGGAAAACCTGTGTGTCTTCTGTGTGGAGAAAGTGTGGCGGTACTGAAAGAGTATAATCTGAGGCGACATTATGAAGCGAAACACGCGGACAAAAACAAGAATATGGACATGGAACAAAGGCTACAAAAGGCAGAGGAATTAAAACGAGGCCTCAAATCTCGACAGGCTCTGTTCAAAAAAGCCAAATCACAAGGCCAGGCTGCTGTCAAGGCCAGTTTTATTTTGGCAGAAGAGATCAGCTAAATCAGCCGGCCATTTACGGAGGAGTTTCATCAAAACTGCATGATTAAAGTTTGTGCGAAGTTTGCCCAGAAAAAGGCAACTCTTTTTAAATGTGAGTCTGAGCAGAAACACCATTGCCGAGAGAGTGAGACCAGTTGTCCATCAATCTAAAGAGCAGCTTGTGAAAAAGGAAAAGATTTTATTGCATATTCCTTGGCTGTGGATGAGAGCACCGACATTTCTGACATTGCCCAGTTGTCAATTTTCATCCAGCGGGTGGACTCCAACCTAAAGCGTGACAGAGGTTTTTGGCTTACGTCCTATGCATGGCACAACTCACGGGGCATGATTTGTATGAAGAGGTGTCAAGATGTGTAAATGAGATGGAGCTGCCTTAGGGAAAAACTCGTGGGTTTGACAACCGACGGAGCACCTGCGATGTTGGACACAGGAGCGGACTGGTGGCGAAGATACTGGGAAAAGATGCAAGAGGAAAACAGCGACAGGTGAGCTGACAGCTTATCATTGTATCATACACCAGGAAGCGTTGTGCAGTAAAGCCTAGAAAATGGAGCATGTAATGAGCATCATCACTGCACAGTTAACTTATCAGAGCCAAAGGTTTGAATCACCGCCAGTTCAAGGCATTTCTGACAATGGAGTTAGAAACGGAGCATGGTGATTTGCCTTATCACACAGAGGTGCGATGGCTAAGCCAGGAAAGGTGCTTCAAAGATGTTTGAGCTTCGTGAGGAGATTTGTCTGTTCTTGGACAGCAAAGGGAAAGACACAACACAACTCCGAGGCAGAAATGTTTCTGTGTGAAATGGCTTTTCTGTGTGACATTACGAGTCATCTGAGATGCAATAAACTTGCAGCTGCAGGAGTCGGGATCGTGTCATCTCTGATATGTACAGTACAGTGAAGGCATTTAAAACCAAACTGACTCTGTGGGAGACATGCAGATGCGGAAAGAAAATTTGAGCCACTTTCCCAGCTGCCAGACCATGAAAGAGAAGCTCTCTACCAGTGCGTTCCCGAGCACACAGTTGGCTGATAAAATAGGTATGCTTGCCGCTGACTTTCGGCCTTGATTTGCTGACTTTGAAGCACAAAAGCAGGTTGGAACTGCTCAGTAACCCATTTGCTGTTGACGTGGAAAGCTCACCACCAAACCTCCAAATGGAGTTGATTGACCTCCAATGCAATGATGCACTGAGGGCAAAATATGAGCAGTGGGTGCTGCGGAGTTACGCCCGTTCCTCCCGGCACAATGCCCCAGCTCGCATCCAGGCTGCTCAAGCGTTGTCTATGTTTGGCAGCTACATATCTGATGTGAACAACTGTTTTCTTTGATGAACCTGAACAAAACATCACACAGAAGTCGACTTACTACTGAACACCTCCACTCAATTCTGAGGATTTCTTCAGCTCAGGGCCTTACCCCGAACATTGATGAACTTGTGGAAAGATGGGACACCACCAAGTATCACCCTCAACCTCAAACAAGTGAACATTACTGTGCAATCACATATTTAGAGTTTTTACTCAGTTCAAGTTTAAAAGTTAAAATTTAATATTTGTTTTTCACTGCATGTTACTTCTCTAAACAAAGTGTTGTTTTGATTAATAGATTTTGCACTTTATTTTTTGTATTTCAATCCAATTATATTTTAAAAATATTTCAGTTGAGTGGATGATAGAAAATTGCTATTATTGTTTTTCTTTGAAGTAAATTTAGCCCACTTTTGCTAAAATAGAAAATATAGTCTACTGATGGTTGCCTTGAATACCGGTTTCTTTCATTTAATGTTCATGTTATGGGGATATTTATATAAAGGAAATTTGTCTTTTGTGTCTGTTGAAAATTAAAGATTACTGACAGAGCCATAAGAAAATATTGCTTTATTTATCTGATCATATTGTAATATATTTGTTAGGGTTTCAGTAGGTTCAATTAGGTTCACTAGACTATATGCGTCATTTAAAAAATTTTCAATGAACATTCGAACAGTCCGGCCCTCGTCTTGTAGCTGATTTTTTATTTGGCCCTCCGTCCATTTGACTTTGACACCCCTG
>NW_027033128.1:0-5746 GCF_034236695.1 Oncorhynchus nerka | reverse complement strand
TGAACAGCACTCTGCACAGGCAGCAGTGGAGGACAGTGATAGGATCTTTACTGAGCTGATCCACTCTATTGAGAGACGGCGCTCTGAATTGAAGGAGTTGATCAGAGACCAAGAGAAGGCTCAAGTGAGTCAAGCTGATGGACTCCTGGAGCAACTGGAGCAGGAGATAGCTGAGCTGAGGAGGAGAAACGCTGAGCTGGAGCAGCTCTCACACACAGAGGATCCCATCCATTTCCTCCAGGTAACTAAACTGCCTTGATACAGGTGATACAGAAATTAACTTCTTGTGAAACTGTACATTTTGTCAGTTATACTTATTCGTTATATCAGTATTCATGTTTTCTGACATCCATTAAAAAACATATGATCACAAAATACATTGTGGCAGTCATCTGTTCTCTCTCTCTCTCACTCTCTCTGTCTCTCTACAGAGTTATCAGTCTCTCTCCAGTCCCAGTGTCTCTTCAGACTTACCCAGCATCGTTATCCATCCTCTTCAGTACTTTGGAGATGTGAATAAGGCTGTTTCTGATGTCAGAGAGAAACTAGAAGACTTCCTTAAAGGAGAATGGACCAAGATCTCCACCATAGGTGAGTTGAAAATGATACTAACACAATACATAGTGTAAGAACACCTAGTTTAGACAAATCAGAGGTCCTATAGTCATCACTTTATACATGTGCAATATGGTATGCTGATAATATTCTCTCTCTCTCTGTGAATGTGTTTGTAGTGAATTCAGTGGATGTTTTACTGCCTCCAGAGCCCAAGACTAGAGAATGTTTCTTACAATGTGAGTTTCTTCACCAAGTAACTAACGGTCTCTTTTTTTCTGACACTATTCACAAACCTTGTGATATAGTGTAACGGATGTGAAATGGCTAGCTAGTTAGCGGTGGTGCATTGATCTCTGCTCTGTTGTAATCAAAGACAGGGTAGATACAATACAGTATGTACCTTAACTTACTGTTCTAACTCTCCTCATTTGTCTCTGCTCTTCCCCCAGATTCCTGCCAGCTCACACTGGACCCAAACACAGCACAGAAATCCCTCTCTCTGTCTGAGGGAAACAGAAAGGTGACAGTTGTTAAGGCTGTTAACGATCCGAATCCTGACCATCCAGACAGATTCACTGATTGGTGGCAGGTCCTTTGTAGAGAGTGTCTATCTGGACGCTGTTATTGGGAGGTGGAGTGTTATCATGGGACTGTTTTTACAGCAGTGACGTATAAAGACATAAGTAGAGTGGGGAAGGTTAATGGCTCTAGATTTGGATACAATGACAAGTCGTGGGGTTTAAAGTGCTCTAGTAAAGGTTATATTTTCAGACACAATAATGTTGAGACTAAAGTATCAGGCCCTCAGTCCTCCAGAGTAGGAGTGTACCTGGATCATAAGGCAGGTACTCTGTCCTTCTACAGCGTCTCTGACACAATGACCCTCCTCCACAGAGTCGAAACCACATTCACTAAACCCCTCAATCCTGGGATATGGGTTGGGTACAAAAATGATTCTGCTGTGCTGTGTAAACTGTAGAGTTCCCCATATTAGAATGACGGTTAATGCTCTTATAGTTTGGTATGTACAATTTATTTTGATTGATTGAATCTTTAATTTAGTCTAGGTTTAAATCACATCCATATTGATGTATTCTTTCTTTGATGAAGTCTAAACTAAAAAACGACTGCTGTATTGATATATTTTCTCTATAATAAAAATCATTGTTTGTTAATTTCAATCAGTTGTATTATTGAATACCTATTGATCCTTGAATGTGATCTGTTTAGTTTTCTCAAATCTATCTAGGCCTATGTACTGTATATACTCTGATATTGCAGATTTACTACTCAATCAACCGTCCAGCAGATGGAGATATACTGTAACAAACAATACAATATTAAGTATTTCTTGATTTACCTCTTGCCACTCAGCAAACCACCAACAATAAACAGTATTTCAATATGTTTGTCTTTGAGTGTTTATGCTATGAACTACATAAGTAAATAAAGAAGATTATATTTAGCTGTGTCTACAATGACACTCTTGGTGAATTTATTTAATTCCTCAATCATTAATTAAAATGTAAGCAAGCTAGATTACTTCACTTTGGATTCACTCTTTTGAATGTTTGAATTTGTAAGTTAACTGAGGAGGACCAACGACTGCAATTAATACAAACAACCAAACAAATTTAGCAAGTCCTGGCATTTGTCCTGTTCTGTTTCCATAGATGTACTATGACCAATGCACAAAGATACTGGAAAAAAAACGTAACTGCATCTCATTGACTGAACCGAGAATGTAATAATATTTCTCTCTCAATAAACTTCTCCCCATTACTACTACAAATGTATCATATCAAGGGTTATTTGCATGTGGATATTGAATTAACCTTTCAATGTAACGGCTGTCGTGGGAAGAAGGTGATGACCAAAGCGCAGCGTGGTAAGTGTTCATCTTATTTAATGAAAAAACTGAACACTGAATAACAAACAACAAAGAAACAACCGAAACAGTTCTGTCTTGTGCAGACACACAAAGATTGAAAATAGCAACCCACAAAACACAATCGAAAACAGGCTACCTAAATATGGTTCTCAATCAGGGACAACGAATGACAGCTGCCTCTGATTGAGAACCATACCAGGCCAAACACAGAAAGAGAAAATCATAGAAAAACTAACATAGACAACCCACCCAACTCCCGCCCTGACCATACTAAAACAAAAGACAAAACAAAGGAACTAAGGTCAGAACGTGACAATCAAATTGCTCAAAATAGCAGTTAATCTTGCACTTTCTACAATCTGCAGTATTTTTGAAAAGGTATAGGAACATGCTGCAGAAGTATATGTCACAAAGCAGCATAGACCTGTAAACCAGCCGAGGCAACAGGATATTCATTATTGCATCGGACTACATTCCTCTCTATCTCCCTCCCTCTAACTAACTCCACCTTCTGGCAGAACCAGGAAGTCCCTCCCACAAACTCTCTTCCGGGAAAACAAAACTTAACTGAATCTCGGTGTCGTTTGTCTGTGTGAAAGTGAACAACAACCATCCAAATGGCTCAGCAGGCAGTTCTGCTGGACCAGGACCAGTTCTCTTGTTCTGTCTGTCTGGAACTACTGAAGGAGCCAGTCACTACTCCATGTGGACACAGTTACTGTAGGAGCTGTATTGAGGGCTGCTGGGATCAGGATGATCTGAAGGGGGTCTACAGCTGTCCTCAGTGCAGACAGACCTTCACTCCAAGGCCTGCTCTGAGAAAAAATAACATGTTGGCTGAGGTAGTGGAGAAACTGAAGAAGACAGGACTTCAGGCTGCTCCCCTGATCTGTGCTATGCTGGACCTGGAGATGTGGCATGTGATTTCTGCACTGGGACCAGAAAGCAGAAAGCCCTCATGTCCTGTCTGGTGTGTCTGGTGTCTTCCTGCAAGACTCACCTCCAGCCTCACTATAGTGTCCCTGGACTAAAGAAGCACAAGCTGGTCAAAGCCTCCACACAGCTACAGGAGAACATCTGCTCCCGTCATGACGAACTGCTGAAGATTTACTGTCGTACCGATCAGAATTGCTATCTGTTATCTGTGTATGGTGGATGATCATAAAGGCCATGATACAGTGTCAGCTGCAGCGGAGAGGACCGAGAAACAGGTTAGACTAGAATAACTTGTTGGTGACTCTGATAAACAAATGATTAAATATACAGCAGGAGAGCTGTTTGAATATAAAGATATATATAAACATATAATTAGTTTCATGAAAAATAATCTCTAAATGTATCGTAATTTTCTGTAGTCATACACCATCATTTTCTTAAGAGTCCAAAGTACTGAGTACTGCAAACAAACATAATAATTCGACTAAAATCATAGATATATCATTTTGCAAAGGGACTTCTTTTACAATATAATTCCTACTAAATCATAATACTATACTATTGCACTACTGGACAAATAAACATTGATAGCTCAATGAACAGTGTTTCTCCATAGAGTCAGCTGGGGATGAGTCAGCAGAAGCTCCAGCAGAGAATCCAGGAGAGAGAGAAGGAGCTGAAGGAGCTCCAACAGGCTGTGGAGTCTCTCAAGGTAAGTATTATTGACCAGGGCCCAGTTTTTTTTAAAGTAATCTGGATCATTATAAATCAATTCTGTAGTGCTATTATTTATTTTTTGAATCCATGATCAGATCTCTCTCTACCTGTTTCTTGGGCCAGTTTCCTGGACTGGTTGTGGTACTACTTCTACACTGTCATAGAAAGACAGAGATGAGTAAACTAAATGCATAAAGTTACCTAGATTAAAGAGAGACGTTTAACAACTGACCACATATAGTGGGGAGAACAAGTATTTGACACACTGCCGATTTTGCAGGTTTTCCTACTTACAAAGCATGTAGAGGTCTGTAATTTTGATCATAGGTACACTTCAACTGTGAAGACGGAATCTAAAAAATCCAGAAAATCACATTGTATGATTTTAAGTAATTAATTTGCATTTTATTGCATGATATAAGTATTTGATCACCTACCAACCAGTAAGAATTCCGGCTCTCACAGACCTGTTAGTTTTCTTTAGAAACCTCCTGTTCTCCGCTCATTACCTGTATTAACTGCACCTGTTTGAACTCGTTACCTGTATAAAAGACACCTGTCCACACACTCAATCAAACAGACTCCAACCTCTCCACAATGGCCAAGACCACAGAGCTGTGTAAAGACATCAGGGATAAAATTGTAGACCTGCACAAGGCTGGGATGGGCTACAGGACAATAGGCAAGCAGCTTGGTGAGAAGGCAACAACTGTTGGCGCAATTATTAGAAAATGGAAGAAGTTCAAGATGACGGTCAATCACCCTCGGTCTGGGGCTCCATGCAAGATCTCACCTCGTGGGGCATCAATGATCATGAGGAAGGTGAGGGATCAGCCCAGAACTACAGGCAGGACCTGGTCAATGACCTGAAGAGAGCTGGGACCACAGTCTCAAGAAAACCATTAGTAACACACTACTCATTATGCAACACTACTGACATGCAGCACTCACGTCTGTTGCCATGAAGTTCTTCGAAAGGCTGGTCATGGCTCACATCAACACCATTATCCCAGAAACCCTAGACCCACTTTTTCCCCCAATTTGCATATCGCACCAACAGATCAACAGATGATGGAATCTCTATTGCACTCCACATTGCCCTTTCCCACCTGGACAAATAGAACACCTATGTGAGAATGCTGTTCATTGACTACAACAGTGTTCAACACCACAGTGCTCTCAAATCTCATTACTAAGCTAAGGACCCGGAAGAAACACCTCCCTCTGCAACTGGATCCCGGACTTCCTGACGAGCCGCCCCTGGTGGTAAGGGTAGGTAACAACACATCTGCCACGCTGATCCTCAACACAGGGGACCCTCAGGGGTGTATGCTCAGTCCCCTCCAGTACTCACAGTTCACCCATGACTGCATGGCCAAGCACGACTCCAACACCATCATTAAGTTTGCCGACGACACAACAGTGGTAGGCCTGATCACCGACAATGATGAGACAGCCTATAGGGAGGAGGTCGGAGACCTGGCAGTGTGGTGCCGGAGCACCAAGTCTAGGTCCAAAAGGCTTCTTAACAGCTTCTACCCCCAAGCCATAAGACTCCTGAATAGCTATTCAAATGCATACCCAGACTATTGTGCGTTGTATACAAAGAACAGGGATTCCCCACTTTTACCTTCTCTCTTGTGT
>NW_027033127.1:0-5742 GCF_034236695.1 Oncorhynchus nerka | reverse complement strand
TGATTTGATCCATGCTGATATACAGTAGTGCTCCTACAGGGATTTGATCCATGCTGATATACAGTAGTGTTCCTACAGGGATTTGATCCATGCTGGTATAGTGCTCCTACAGGGATTTGATCCATGCTGATATACAGTAGTGTTCCTACAGGGATTTGATCCATGCTGGTATAGTGCTCCTACAGGGATTTGATCCATGCTGATATACAGTAGTGTTCCTACAGGGATTTGATCCATGCTGGTATAGTGCTCCTACAGGGATTTGATCCATGCTGGTATACAGTAGTGTTCCTACAGGGATTTGATCCATGCTGGTATACAGTAGTGTCCTACAGGGATTTGATCCATGCTGATATAAGTAGTGCTCCTACAGGGATTTGATCCATGCTGATATCAGTAGTGCTCCTACAGGGATTTGATCCATGCTGGTATACAGTAGTGCTCCTACAGGGATTTGATCCATGCTGATATACAGTAGTGTTCCTACAGGATTTGATCCATGCTGGTATACAGTAGTGTTCCTACAGGGATTTGATCCATGCTGGTATACAGTAGTGTTCTCTTTGATCCAGCTGGTATTTGATTTGATCCATGCTGGTATACAGTGATGTCCTACAGTGATTTGATCCATGCTGGTATACAGTAGTGCTCCTACAGTGATTTGATCCATGCTGATATACAGTAGTGCTCCTACAGTGATTTGATCCATGCTGATATACAGTAGTGCTCCTACAGTGATTTGATCCATGCTGGTATACAGTAGTGCTCCTACAGATGATTTGATCCATGCTGGTATAGTGTTCCTACAGGGAGTTTGATCCATGCTGGTATAGTGTTCCTACAGTGATTTTATCCATGCTGGTATACAGTAGTGCTCCTACAGTGATTTACAGTCTTCATGACATATGATACTCATACAGTGATTTGATCCATGCTGATATACAAAGTAGTGTCAACAGTGATTTGATCCATGCTGATATAGTGCTCCTACAGTGATTTTTATCCATGCTGGTATAGTGTTCCTACAGTGATTTTATCCATGCTGGTATACAGTAGTGCTCCTACAGGGATTTTATCCATGCTGATATACAGTAGTGCTCCTACAGTGATTTTATCCATGCTGATATACAGTAGTGCTCCTACAGTGATTTTATCCATGCTGATATACAGTAGTGCTCCTACAGTGATTTTATCCATGCTGGTATACAGTAGTGCTCCTACAGTGATTTTATCCATGCTGATATACAGTAGTGCTCCTACAGTGATTTTATCCATGCTGATATACAGTAGTGCTCCTACAGGGATTTGATCCATGCCATTATACAGTAGTGTTCCTACAGGGATTTGATCCATGCTGGTATACAGTAGTGCTCCTACAGTGATTTGATCCATGCCATTATACAGTAGTGCTCCTACAGGGATTTGATCCATGCTGGTATACAGTAGTGCTCCTACAGTGATTTGATCCATGCTGGTATACAGTAGTGCTCCTACAGGGATTTGATCCATGCTGGTATACAGTAGTGCTCCTACAGTGATTTGATCCATGCTGATATACAGTAGTGCTCCTACAGTGATTTGATCCATGCTGGTATAGTGTTCCTACAGGGATTTGATCCATGCTGATATACAGTAGTGTTCCTACAGGGATTTGATCCATGCTGGTATAGTGCTCCTACAGGGATTTGATCCATGCTGATATACAGTAGTGTTCCTACAGGGATTTGATCTATGCTGGTATAGTGTTCCTACAGGGATTTGATCCATGCTGATATACAGTAGTGTTCCTACAGGGATTTGATCCATGCTGGTATAGTGTTCCTACAGGGATTTGATCCATGCTGATATACAGTAGTGTTCCTACAGGATTTGATCCATGCTGGTATAGTGTCTCCTACAGGGATTTGATCCATGCTGGTATACAGTAGTGTTCCTACAGGGATTTGATCCATGCTGGTATACAGTAGTGTTCCTACAGGGATTTGATCCATGCTGGTATACAGTAGTGCTCCTACAGTGATTTGATCCATGCTGGTATACAGTAGTGCTCCTACAGTGATTTGATCCATGCTGGTATAGTGTCTCCTACAGTGATTTGATCCATGCTGATATACAGTAGTGCTCCTACAGTGATTTGATCCATGCTGGTATAGTGTCTCCTACAGTGATTTGATCCATGCTGGTATACAGTAGTGTTCCTACAGTGATTTGATCCATGCTGGTATACAGTAGTGCTCCTACAGTGATTTTATCCATGCTGGTATACAGTAGTGCTCCTACAGTGATTTGATCCATGCTGATATAGTGCTCATACAGTGATTTGATCCATGCTGATATACAGTAGTGCTCCAACAGTGATTTGATCCATGCTGATATAGATGCTCCTACAGTGATTTTATCCATGCTGGTATAGTGTTCCTACAGTGATTTTATCCATGCTGGTATACAGTAGTGCTCCTACAGTGATTTTATCCATGCTGATATACAGTAGTGCTCCTACAGTGATTTTATCCATGCTGATATACAGTAGTGCTCCTACAGTGATTTTATCCATGCTGATATACAGTAGTGCTCCTACAGTGATTTGATCCATGCTGGTATACAGTAGTGCTCCTACAGTGATTTTATCCATGCTGATATACAGTAGTGCTCCTACAGTGATTTTATCCATGCTGATATACAGTAGTGCTCCTACAGGGATTTGATCCATGCCATTATACAGTAGTGTTCCTACAGGGATTTGATCCATGCTGGTATACAGTAGTGCTCCTACAGTGATTTGATCCATGCTGGTATACAGTAGTGCTCCTACAGGGATTTGATCCATGCTGGTATACAGTAGTGCTCCTACAGTGATTTGATCCATGCTGATATACAGTAGTGCTCCTACAGTGATTTGATCCATGCTGGTATAGTGCTCCTACAGGGATTTGATCCATGCTGGTATACAGTAGTGCTCCTACAGGGATTTGATCCATGCTGGTATACAGTAGTGTTCCTACAGGATTTGATCCATGCTGGTATACAGTGGTTCCTACAGGGATTTGATCCATGCTGGTATAGTGCTCCTACAGGGATTTGATCCATGCTGATATACAGTAGTGCTCCTACAGTGATTTGATCCATGCTGGTATACAGTAGTGCTCCTACAGTGATTTGATCCATGCTGATATAGTGCTCATACAGTGATTTGATCCATGCTGATATACAGTAGTGCTCCAACAGTGATTTGATCCATGCTGATATAGTGCTCCTACAGTGATTTTATCCATGCTGGTATAGTGTTCCTACAGTGATTTTATCCATGCTGGTATACAGTAGTGCTCCTACAGGGATTTTATCCATGCTGATATACAGTAGTGCTCCTACAGTGATTTTATCCATGCTGATAGACAGTAGTGCTCCTACAGTGATTTTATCCATGCTGATATACAGTAGTGCTCCTACAGTGATTTTATCCATGCTGATATACAGTAGTGCTCCTACAGTGATTTTATCCATGCTGATATACAGTAGTGCTCCTACAGGGATTTGATCCATGCCATTATACAGTAGTGTTCCTACAGGGATTTGATCCATGCTGGTATACAGTAGTGCTCCTACAGTGATTTGATCCATGCCATTATACAGTAGTGCTCCTACAGGGATTTGATCCATGCTGGTATACAGTAGTGCTCCTACAGTGATTTGATCCATGCTGGTATACAGTAGTGCTCCTACAGGGATTTGATCCATGCTGGTATACAGTAGTGCTCCTACAGTGATTTGATCCATGCTGATATACAGTAGTGCTCCTACAGTGATTTGATCCATGCTGGTATAGTGTTCCTACAGGGATTTGATCCATGCTGATATACAGTAGTGTTCCTACAGGGATTTGATCCATGCTGGTATAGTGCTCCTACAGGGATTTGATCCATGCTGATATACAGTAGTGTTCCTACAGGGATTTGATCTATGCTGGTATAGTGTTCCTACAGGGATTTGATCCATGCTGATATACAGTAGTGTTCCTACAGGGATTTGATCCATGCTGGTATAGTGTTCCTACAGGGATTTGATCCATGCTGATATACAGTAGTGTTCCTACAGGGATTTGATCTATGCTGGTATAGTGTTCCTACAGGGATTTGATCCATGCTGATATACAGTAGTGTTCCTACAGGGATTTGATCCATGCTGGTATAGTGTTCCTACAGGGATTTGATCCATGCTGGTATACAGTAGTGCTCCTACAGTGATTTGATCCATGCTGGTATACAGTAGTGCTCCTACAGTGATTTGATCCATGCTGGTATACAGTAGTGCTCCTACAGTGATTTGATCCATGCTGATATACAGTAGTGCTCCTACAGTGATTTGATCCATGCTGGTATACAGTAGTGCTCCTACAGTGATTTGATCCATGCTGGTATAGTGTTCCTACAGGGATTTGATCCATGCTGGTATAGTGTTCCTACAGTGATTTTATCCATGCTGGTATACAGTAGTGCTCCTACAGTGATTTGATCCATGCTGATATAGTGCTCATACAGTGATTTGATCCATGCTGATATACAGTAGTGCTCCAACAGTGATTTGATCCATGCTGATATAGTGCTCCTACAGTGATTTGATCCATGCTGGTATACAGTAGTGCTCCTACAGTGATTTGATCCATGCTGGTATAGATGTTCCTACAGGGATTTGATCCATGCTGGTATAAGTAGTGCTCCTACAGTGATTTGATCCATGCTGGTATACAGTAGTGCTCCTACAGTGATTTGATCCATGCTGGTATACAGTAGTGCTCCTACAGTGATTTTATCCATGCTGGTATAGTGTTCCTACAGTGATTTTATCCATGCTGGTATACAGTAGTGCTCCTACAGTGATTTGATCCATGCTGATATACAGTAGTGCTCCTACAGTGATTTGATCCATGCTGGTATACAGTAGTGCTCCTACAGTGATTTGATCCATGCTGGTATAGTGTTCCTACAGGGATTTGATCCATGCTGGTATAGTGTTCCTACAGTGATTTTATCCATGCTGGTATACAGTAGTGCTCCTACAGTGATTTGATCCATGCTGATATAGTGCTCATACAGTGATTTGATCCATGCTGATATACAGTAGTGCTCCAACAGTGATTTGATCCATGCTGATATAGTGCTCCTACAGTGATTTTATCCATGCTGGTATAGTGTTCCTACAGTGATTTTATCCATGCTGGTATACAGTAGTGCTCCTACAGGTATTTTATCCATGCTGATATACAGTAGTGCTCCTACAGTGATTTTATCCATGCTGATATACAGTAGTGCTCCTACAGTGATTTTATCCATGCTGATATACAGTAGTGCTCCTACAGTGATTTTATCCATGCTGGTATACAGTAGTGCTCCTACAGTGATTTTATCCATGCTGATATACAGTAGTGCTCCTACAGTGATTTTATCCATGCTGATATACAGTAGTGCTCCTACAGGGATTTGATCCATGCCATTATACAGTAGTGTTCCTACAGGGATTTGATCCATGCCATTAGTACAGTAGTGCTCCTACAGGGATTTGATCCATGCCATTATACAGTAGTGCTCCTACAGGGATTTGATCCATGCTGGTATACAGTAGTGCTCCTACAGTGATTTGATCCATGCTGGCATACAGTAGTGCTCCTACAGTGATTTGATCCATGCTGGTATACAGTAGTGCTCCTACAGTGATTTGATCCATGCTGATAACTGTAGTGCTCCTACA
>NW_027033126.1:0-5742 GCF_034236695.1 Oncorhynchus nerka | reverse complement strand
GCCCATAGTAAATGCCCATAGTAAATGCCCAAAGTAAATGCCCATAGTAAATGCCCATAATAAATGCTGCCCATAGTAAATGCCCATAATAAATGCCCATAATAAATGCCCATAGTAAATGCCCATAATAAATGCCCATAGTAAATGCCCATAATAAATGCCCATAGTAAATGCCCATAGTAAATGCCCATAATAAATGCCCATAGTAAATGCCCATAATAAATGCCCATAGTAAATGCCCATAATAAATGCCCATAGTAAATGCCCATAATTAATGCCCATAGTAAATGCCCATAATAAATGCCCATAGTAAATGCCCATAATAAATGCCCATAGTAAATGCCCATAGTAAATGCCCATAGTAAATGCCCATAATAAATGCCCATAGTAAATGCCCATAGTAAATGCCCATAATAAATCAAATCAAATCGAATCGAATCAAATCAAATTTATTTATATAGCCCTTCGTACATCAGCTGATATCTCAAAGTGCAGTACAGAAACCCAGCCTAAAACCCCAAACAGCAAGCAATGCAGGTGTAGAAGCACGGTGGCTAGGAAAAACTCCCTAGAAAGGCCAAAACCTATGAAGAAACCTAGAGAGGAACCAGGCTATGTGGGGTGGCCAGTCCTTTTCTGGCTGTGCTGGGTGGAGATTATAACAGAACATGACCAAGATGTTCAAATGTTCATAAATGACCAGCATGGTCGAATAATAATAAGGCAGAACAGTTGAAACTGGAGCAGCAGCACAGTCAGGTGGAAGTTGAAACTGGAGCAGCAGCATGGCCAGGTGGACTGGGGACAGCAAGGAGTCATCATGTCAGGTAGTCCTGGGGCATGGTCCTAGGGCTCAGGTCAGTTGAAACTGGAACAGCAGCATGGCCAGGTGGACTGGGGACAGCAAGGAGTCATCATGTCAGGTAGTCCTGGGGCATGGTCCTAGGGCTCAGGTCAGTTGAAACTGGAACAGCAGCATGGCCAGGTGGACTGGGGACAGCAAGGAGTCATCATGTCAGGTAGTCCTGGGGCATGGTCCTAGGGCTCAGGTCCTCCGACAGAGAGAAAGAAAGAGAGAAGGAGAGAATTAGAGAACGCACACTTAGATTCACACAGGACACCGAATAGGACAGGAGAAGTACATAGAGAATGCCCATAGTAAATGCCCATAGTAAATGCCTATAGTAAATGCCCATAATAAATGCCTATAGTAAATGCCCATAATAAATGCCCATAGTAAATGCCCATAATAAATGCCCATCATAAATGGTTGGTTTATACCTGTGTATTAGGGTTACACCACTGGTCCTTTGTGTTTTACAAAATGTGACCTCTCCTATATGAGTGGGCTGGTATTACCGTTGCTGTTCTTTCAGTATCACCAACCTGTTACACACTGAAGGCCTAGGTCCAATAGGTTATCAACTGAAGGACTAGGTCCAATAGGTTATCCACTGAAGGACTAGGACCAATAGGTTATCAACTGAAGGCCTAGGTCCAATAGGTTATCCACTGAAGGTCTAGGACCAATAGGTTATCAATTGAAGGTCCAATAGGTTATCCACTGAAGGCCTAGGTCCAATAGGTTATCCACTGAAGGTCTAGGACCAATAGGTTATCCACTGAAGGTCTAGGACCAATAGGTTATCCACCGAAGGTCTAGGACCAATAGGTTATCCACTGAAGGTCCAGGACCAATAGGTTATCCACTGAAGGTCTAGGACCAATAGGTTATCCACTGAAGGACTAGGACCAATAGGTTATCCACTGAAGACCCAGGACCAATAGGTTATCCACTGAAGGACTAGGACCAATATGTTATCCACTGAAGGGCCAATAGGTCATCCACTGAAGGTCTAGGACCAATAGGTTATCCACTGAAGGACCAGGACCAATAGGTTATCCACTGAAGGTCCAGGACCAATAGGTTATCAACTGAAGGGCTAGGACCAATAGGTTATCCACTGAAGGACTAGGACCAATAGGTTATCCACTGGAGGTCCAATAGGTTATCCACTGAAGGACTAGGACCAATAGGTTATCCACTGAAGGTCCAATAGGTTATCCACTGAAGGACTAGGTCCAATAGGTTATCCACTGAAGGACTAGGACCAATATGTTATACACTGAAGGTCCAATAGGTTATCCACTGAAGGACTAGGACCAATAGGTTATCCACTGAAGGACCAATAGGTTATCCACTGAAGGACCAGGACCAATAGGTTATCCACTGGAGGACCAATAGGTTATCCACTGAAGGTCCAATAGGTTATCCACTGAAGGACTAGGACCAATAGGTTATCCCACTGAAGGTTACTGAGGACCAATAGGTTATCCACTGAAGGTCCAATAGGTTATCCACTGAAGGACTAGACCAATAGGATCAATTGAAGGTCCAATAGGTTATCCACTGAAGGCCTAGGACCAATAGGTTATCCACTGAAGGCCTAGACCAATAGGTTATCCACTGAGGACTAGGACAAATAGGTTATTCACTGAAGGCCTAGACCAATTTATTTGAGCTTTTACGCTAGTAGCTCAAACGGCATTTCACCACCTGGTGGCAGCAGAGTGTAATTTATGTGAGTAGAAGCTGAGCTTGAGCGCTCCATTTGAGAGAAGAAAAACATCGATATGGAGACAGGAGAACCTGCAATAGGGAGAGGATGAGGATGATGATGATGCGGGGAAGACGGGGGAGGTGCGGGCCGTGTAACTGGTATTTTAGGTTGATCTGTTCAGTTGTGTTCAGTAAGTTGGACTGTTTTGTTTTAGATCAAAACATCAAATCAAATGTTATTGGTTGACCAAACACAGATTTAGCAGATGTTATTGGTCAATTTGACCAAACACGAATTGCTTATGTGATTGTTGAACAAACACAGATTTAGCAGATGTGATTGGTTGACCAAACACAGATTTGCAGATGTTATTGGTTGACCCATAGAAACACAGATGTTATTGATTGGTTGACCAAACACAGATTTAGCAGATGTTATTGGTTGACCAAACACGGTGGTTGACCAAACACAGATTTGTTATTGGTTGACCAAAACACAGATTTAGTGATTGGTTGGTTGACCAAACACAGATGTAGCAGATGTGATTGGTTGACCCAAGCACAGATGTAGCAGATGTGATTAGTTGACCAAACACAGATTTAGCAGATGTTATTGGTTATTAAAACACAGATTTAGCAGATGTGATTGGTTGACCAAAGCACAGATTTAGCAGATGTGGTGGTTGACCAAAACACAGATGCCCAGCGATGGTGGTTGACCAAGCACAGGTTGCTTAGAATGTTATTGGTTGACCAAAACACAGATTTAGCAGATGTGATTGGTTGACCAAACACAGATGTAGCAGATGTTATCGCGGGTGTAGTGAAATTATTTTTCCTCCAACAGTGCAGTAATAACAATACACACCAATACACAGACAATACACACCAATACACAGACAATACACACCAATACACAGACAATACACACCAATACACAGACAATACACACCAATACACAGACAATACACACCAATACACAGACAATACACACCAATACACAGACAATACACACCAATACACAGACAATACACACCAATACACAACAATACAATACACACCAATACACAGACAATACACACCAATACACACAGACAATACACACAGACACACCAATACACACCAATACACACAGACAATACACACCAATACACACAGACAATACACCAATACACACAGACAATACACACCTAATACACAGACAATACACACCAATACACACAGACAATACACACCAATACACACAGACAATACACACCAATACACACAGACAATACACACTAATACACACAGACACAACAATACAATACACACAATACACACAATACACACCAATACAATACACACCAATACACACAGACAATACACACCAATACACACAGACAATACACACCAATACACACAGACAATACACACCAATACACAACAATACAATACACACCAATACACACAGACAATACACACCAATACACACCAATACACACAGACAATACACACCAATACACACAGACAATACACACCAATACACACAGACAATAATACCAATACACACAATACACAGACAATACACACACCATACACACAGACAATACACACAGACAATACACACAGACAATACACACCAATACACACAGACAATACACACCAATACACACAGACAATACACACCAATACACACAGACAATACACACCAATACACACAGACAATACACACCAATACACAGACAATACACACCAATACACACAGACAATACACACCAATACACACAGACAATACACACCAATACACACAGACAATACACACAATACACACCAAGACAATACACACAGACAATACACACCAATACACACAGACAATACACACCAATACACACAGACAATACACACCAATACACACAGACAATACACACCAATACACACCAATACACACAGACAATACACACCAATACACACAGACAATACACACCAATACAATACACACCAATACACACAGACAATACACACCAATACACAGACAATACACACCAATACACACAGACAATACACACCAATACACACAGACAATACACACCAATACACAACAATACAATACACACCAATACACACAGACAATACACACCAATACACACAGACAATACACACCAATACACACAGACAATACACACCAATACACAGACAATACACACCAATACACACAGACAATACACACCAATACACACAGACAATACACACCAATACACACAGACAATACACACCAATACACAGACAATACACACCAATACACAGACAATACACACCAATACACAGACAATACACACCAATACACACAGACAATACACACCAATACACACAGACAATACACACCAATACACACAGACAATACACACCAATACACAGACAATACACACCAATACACAGACAATACACACCAATACACAGACAATACACACCAATACACACAGACAATACACACCAATACACAGACAATACACACCAATACACACAGACAATACACACCAATACACACAGATCCCACAAAAATGAAGAAGCCTATAAATATTATAACATCCATTATGAAAAAAGACTGCAGTTAGAGTGGAGTATAACTACAGTATACTGCAAACACTGCTTCCAAAACAACAAACACTGCACCCAAAACAACAACACTGCTCCCAAAACAACAAACACTGCACCCAAAACAACAAACACTGCTCCCAAAACAACAAACACTGCTCCCAAAACAACAAACACTGCTCCCAAAACAACAACCACTACACACAAAACAACAACCAAAACAACAAACACTGCACCCAAAACAACAACCAAAACAACAAACACTGCACCCAAAACAACAACCAAAACAACAAACACTGCACCCAAAACAACAACCAAAACAACAAACACTGCACCCAAAACAACAACCAAAACAACAAACACTGCTTCCAAAACAACAACCAAAACAACAGACACTGCTTCCAAAACAACAGAGACTGCTTCCAAAACAACAGACTGCTTCCAAAACAACAAACACTGCTTCCAAAACAACAGACTGCTTCCAAAACAACAAACACTGCTTCCAAAACAACAACCAAAACAACAAACACTGCTTCCAAAATACTAATCGACCGCAGTTCCTGCATCCAAACTACCTGCAGTTACTGCATCATTATTCACAGCCCTGT
>NW_027033125.1:0-5742 GCF_034236695.1 Oncorhynchus nerka | reverse complement strand
TATGAGAATAGAAAGGTTCAGTACTTTTGTGAAGCATCACAGCACAGTAGAAACATGTATGGCAAATAGAAATCCAAAATGGATGGAAGGGTGGGACTGGATGGTGTTGAGAGAAAGATGGGAGGGGTTGAATGGAGCTGAAGGGTGGGACTGGATGGTGTTGAGAGAAAGATGGGAGGGGTTGAATGGAGCTGAAGGTGGGACTGGATGGTGTTGAGAGAAAGATGGGAGGGGTTGAATGGAGCTGAAGGGTGGACTGGATGGTGTTAAGAGATAGATGGGAGGGCTGAATGGAGCTGAAGGTGGGACTAATAACAACAAGATAACCAATGTAAAACATACAGGGTCTGTCAAATGTATATAGGTTCAGAACGTTTGCTGGACGTAGAAGCCTAAGTGTTGTTGTTTATTAGCTTACTTACTCCAATTGGGGGAGGGTGGTAGGGTTTGGGGAATAATACAGATATATTCGGTAGGGTTTGGGGAATAATACAGATATATTCGGTGAGGGTTTGGGGAGATAATACAGATATATTCGGTAGGGTTTGGGGAATAATACAGATATATTCGGTAGGGTTCGAGGGAATAATACAGATATATTCGGTAGGGTTTGGGGAATAATAAAGATATATTCAAAGAAAAGAAAGTGTGTATGTATATATATGGGTATGTGTGTATATATATGGGTATGTGTGTGTATATATATGGGTATGTGTGTGTATATATATATGGGTATGTGTATGTATATATATGGGTATGTGTATGTATATATATATATGGGTATGTGTATGTATATATATGGGTATGTGTGTGTATATATATGGGTATGTGTATGTATATATATGGGTATGTGTATGTATATATATACAGGGTATGTGTATGTATATATATGGGTATGTGTATGTATATATATGGGTATGTGTATGTATATATATGGGTATGTGTATGTATATATATGGGTATGTGTGTGTATATATATAGGTATGTGTGTGTATATATATGGGTATGTGTATGTATATATATGGGTATGTGTGTGTATATATATGGGTATGTGTATGTATATATATGTAGGTATGTGTGTGTATATATATGGTGTATGTATATATATGGGTATGTGTGTGTATATATGGTATGGGTGATCTAATGTATGTATATATATGGTACGTGTGTGTGTGTATATATGGGTATGTGTATGTATATATATGGGTATGTGTGTGTATATATATGGTGTGTATGTATATATCATGGGTACGTGTGTGTATATATAGGTATGTGTGTGTATATATATGGGTATGTGTATGTATGTATATTCAGTATTTCAATTGACTGATTTCCTTACAGAACTGTAACTAGTGATATTTAGTTTATGTATGTATGTATGTATATATATATATATGTTACTCCCAAAATAAATGGGGATTGGAAATGGCACAGACAATTACATTGATGGAAGCAACAATCTATCCTTAATATCAAAGCTGATCCACCCCCCTAAAAAATAAATAAATATATATATATATTATTTTTTTTAAATGAAGAAAAACAAATATATAAATACATTTTTAAATAAATAATAAAATCGTATTTATAATGACAACAAACCCTAACCTGGACAGCACTAGGCCAAGTGTTTCCAGAAGTTGCATCGTTGTATTGCTGGTGAACGGATGTTGGAAATGATGATGTCACAATGGAGAGATTTAGAATGTCGCAACAACAAACAAAAAATCCCATTAAAGTGACTGAAGACAAAAATAAGAGACAAACAAATGTATAGTTTAAAAAGTATAAATCATATGAAAAAAAAAAGTTGTATTTCTAGCACACCATTCCAGATTAGTCTGCACACTTTGAAATGTTGAATGGCATTTCTAGTTTACACAGTGTAAGAGCAGTAGCGTGCAGAAGAATAAGGAGAATAATGCGTTGCAAGTCCCACCTAACTATGAAGTTGTCTACTTGTCATTGACCACTTTACCTCATCTATTGATTGCATTGTTTGAACAGAGTCTTGGCAGTTAATTAAAAACATGAATGGAATCATTCTTCTAAAATTGTCTGGCTAGCTAACAAACACAAAGGTCAAATTCATTGTTATCACAAATATTTTATCACAGCACTGGTAAATTACTGGTGGACCAACTCCCTGAACAAAATGGTTTACATCCAGTCATAACAAGGTTCATGACCCTTCTAGTATTCTAATTCCAAATGTTCTGTTTGGGGATGACCATGCGCTGCATGCCGGGATACATCTCCGTGTTGACACAAAATGGTCGAGTATATTTTGTGACCTGGGAGTTTAGCAGGCCTAAAAACCAAACTTGTATCGTATTATTTGGCACGCAGAACATCCATTGGAATAGTATATAGTAAGTGCCGAATATAGTGTTCTAGAAAGGACACGTGAGAGCAAGACTGTCGAAGGAAAGCTGATTTGGCCACAGACAGAAAGTCCGCCCCTGAATGACTCGGCTACCGCTCACAGGTCGGTAGTATACCAAATCTATCTAACGCTAGCTAGCTAACACCGGGGATACCGGGATTGGACTGCAATTTACTGTCCGAGGTGATTCCGTAAACAGCGTGGAAAAACATCTCCAAAATATTCATACACGTTTGCAGTGATTTGACTTTTTTCTTATTTTTTTAAACTCCGTGTCCACCCTCCAGTTGTTGACATGTCCAGTTTGACATAATATGGGTTTCACTTCGATTGAACTAGAATCATCTAGCTTCTTCTCAACTCGCTGCTGCTGTGGTGACAGTTCAGGGGCCCGTTTGATGTGAACTAACGTCCGACTAGCTTGTGTTTGTCAACAATGTAACAATGTCGCAACATTGTACTCATTACGCCGATACTGTCGCAACATTGTACTCATTACGCCGATACTGTCGCAACATTGTACTCATTACGCCGATACTGTCGCAACATTGTACTCATTACGCCGATACTGTCGCAACATTGTACTCATTACGCCGATACTGTTGCAACATGACATGTAACCAGAGGTGTAATCATTACTCCGATACCGTTGCAAAGCATTTTGGCAACAGAAACCGTTTTAGTCTAAATGGGAAACGCGAACGAGAGTTTCCATTGGACAAATTCCCCAGTAGGTCCCTCCCCGTGTCGTTCCGTTAGCTTCCGTTTTGGTTCTTAAAACGGTAAACGGTTTCTGTAATGAATACACCCCAACCTAAATAAAATAATGTTGCAACAATTGTAATGAGTTTGTTGACATCCGGGTGCTGTAGAATACTATCTTCCATGTAAGCACGAACCATATTCTGAATGACGAAGCAAAATACTCACTATGTCGAAGGAAGCACATGAATATGAGGTAGTTGAACTGTATACCTGTTTTAATTTTCTGTCTTTTTCATGACTTATTATTCCCGACTAATTACGGACGTTTATTTTGGAAAGCCTAATATAAAGATGATCCTCGGAAAGGTTAGTTCTCTAACTTCCTCCCATCTCGTCCGTTTCAGAGTCCAGTTACCTACATCACAGAGCACACTAAACCAAGCCGAATGTAAGTGGCAGGTACAGGCATGTTACTACTACTACTAATGCCCCATATTTCCATGAGACACCTCATTTGGCACACAGTTTTTTGAAAACAATTGTTCTGCAATTCCTATTTGGACTGAACATGTATTGTGAAATATCATTCTGATATGACATTGTGATGTGAGGATAGATATTATCATTCTGATATGTGAGGATAGATATTATCATTCTGATATGACATTGTGATGTAAGGATAGATATTATCATTCTGATATGACATTGTGATGTAAGGATAGATATTATCATTCTGATATGACATTGTGATGTAAGGATAGATATTATCATTCTGATATGACATTGTGATGTAAGGATAGATATTATCATTCTGATATGACATTGTGATGTAAGGATAGATATTATCATTCTGATATGTGAGGATAGATATTATCATTCTGATATGTAAGGATAGATATTATCATTCTGATATGACATTGTGATGTAAGGATAGATATTATCATTCTGATATGACATTGTGATGTAAGGATAGATATTATCATTCTGATATGATGAGGATAGATATTATCATTCTGATATATAAGGATAGATATTATCATTCTGATATGACATTGTGATGTAAGGATAGATATTATCATTCTGATATATAAGGATAGATATTATCATTCTGATATATAAGGATAGATATTATCATTCTGATATGACATTGTGATGTAAGGATAGATATTATCATTCTGATATGACATTGTGATGTAAGGATAGATATTATCATTCTGATATGACATTGTGATGTGAGGATAGATATTATCATTCTGATATGACATTGTGATGTAAGGATAGATATTATCATTCTGATATGACATTGTGATGTGAGGATAGATATTATCATTCTGATATGACATTGTGATGTAAGGATAGATATTATCATTCTGATATGACATTGTGATGTAAGGATAGATATTATCATTCTGATATGACATTGTGATGTAAGGATAGATATTATCATTCTGATATGACATTGTGATGTAAGGATAGATATTATCATTCTGATATGACATTGTGATGTAAGGATAGATATTATCATTCTGATATGACATTGTGATGTAAGGATAGATATTATCATTCTGATATGACATTGTGATGTAAGGATAGATATTATCATTCTGATATATAAGGATAGATATTATCATTCTGATATGACATTGTGATGTAAGGATAGATATTATCATTCTGATATATAAGGATAGATATTATCATTCTGATATGTGAGGATAGATATTATCATTCTGATATGACGTTGTGATGTGAGGATAGATATTATCATTCTGATATGACGTTGTGATGTGAGGATAGATATTATCATTCTGATATGACATTGTGATGTAAGGATAGATATTATCATTCTGATATGACGTTGTGATGTGAGGATAGATATTATCATTCTGATATGACATTGTGATGTGAGGATAGATATTATCATTCTGATATGACATTGTGATGTAAGGATAGATATTATCATTCTGATATATAAGGATAGATATTATCATTCTGATATATAAGGATAGATATTATCATTCTGATATGTGAGGATAGATATTATCATTCTGATATGACATTGTGATGTGAGGATAGATATTATCATTCTGATATGTGAGGATAGATATTATCATTCTGATATATAAGGATAGATATTATCATTCTGATATATAAGGATAGATATTATCATTCTGATATATAAGGATAGATATTATCATTCTGATATGTGAGGATAGATATTATCATTCTGATATATGAGGATAGATATTATCATTCTGATATGACGTTGTGATGTGAGGATAGATATTATCATTCTGATATGACATTGATGATATAGGATAGTATTATCATTCTGATATGACATTGTGATGTAAGGATAGATATTATCATTCTGATATGACATTGTGATATAAGGATAGATATTATCATTCTGATATGACATTGTGATGTGAGGATAGATATTATCATTCTGATATGACATTGTGATGTAAGGATAGATATTATCATTCTGATATGACATTGTGATGTAAGGATAGATATTATCATTCTGATATGACATTGTGATGTGAGGATAGATATTATCATTCTGATATATAGGATAGATATTATCATTCTGATATGACATTGTATATAAGGATAGATATTATCATTCTGATATGACATTGTGATGTGAG
>NW_027033124.1:0-5742 GCF_034236695.1 Oncorhynchus nerka | reverse complement strand
AGGCTGCTTCATTTCAATATTTATTGGCACAGCAGTCGTCAGCATCACAGTAAAATTAACTTTCAGATACCCATCAAAAATGGCAAAACGGAAGGTGGATACTGAGAACCGGGGTACCAAACAAGGTGGAAGTCGAGAGTAGCTGTTCACGAAGCGTAGCCGGGAAACCTGCGTGTCTTCTGTGTGGAGAAAGCGTGGCTGGTACCGGAAGAAGCATGGTCCGAGACCGACATCATGAAATCGAAAGCTTACGCCGGACAAAACACAGAATATGGACATGGAACAAAGGCCAAAGGCTGAGTGATTAAAAATCCATTTGGTTGCGTTCTGTTCGTGCCAAAGCCAGTTACGTTGTCAAGGCCAGTTTATCTGGCAGAAGAGATCTAAATAGCCGCCATTTGCCGAGGGGACTTCATCGTAACTGCATGATTGCTTGCGACTAGTCGCCCAGAAAGGCACTTTAAATATTCGGCAGAAACATATTGTCGGATGGAACAGTTGTCCATCAATCTAAAGAGTTTGGAAAAAGATTTTATTGCATATTTCTGGTTGCGAGATGTTACTCGATACTCTTCGATATTGCCTGTTGTCAATTTTCCTGGCCATGAGCGGGACTCCACTCTGGGATAGCTGAGTGAGGTTTCGTTTCCACGTCCCATTTAATGGCAAGGCTAATTGGTATGATCTGTATTGAAGAGGCAAGTCAAGATGCGTAAACGAGATGGATAGTTGCCTTCGGGAAACTCCTCGCGGGTTTGCACAAATCACGCCAAGCATGTGCGGGCATATTAGCGTTATTGGGCGGCGCAGATACGGGAAAAGATGGCCGATACTATCATCGTATCATACACCAGCGAGCGCTAAAGTGTAAGACCTGAAACGGGAGCATGTACGAAGCATCATCACGCGACATTGTTATCTCTATCAGAGCCGGTGGTTTGAATCACCGCTTCGTTCCGGGGCATTTCGACGCGAGTTAGAAATGTATATTTGCGATTTGTCTATCAGAGTGCATGGGTAAGCGATGGATTGGCGCTTGTAGGGTGTTCGAAAGCTTCGCGAGGAAGATTTTTTCGTTGTGACAGCAAAGGAAATACAGGTCAGATACCCGGCCTTTACTTACGGTGTGAAATGGTTTTCTGGTGATATTATTAGTCATTCGAATGCGGGTCAACTTAGCCGTAGTGGTCGTACGGCGTCAATTTCGATATGTATAGTACAGTGAAGGCATTTAAAACCAAACTGATGCTTGCGGAGACGCGAGATGCGGTGCTTGTTCTGGTCTTTCAAAGCCGCTCGCGACTATGAAAGAGCCGTTTCTGACAGCGCTCCTCGTTGCCACAGTTGGCCGACGTAGGCGTTTGAGCCGCTGACGCCGATTTGCTGACTCTGAAGCCATAAAAGCAGGTTGGGAACTGCTCGCGTTCCATTTCCGGTTGCTGGAAATTCATCATTAAACCTCCAAACGGAAGTTGATTGACCTCCAATGTACGACTGACCGGCAAAATACGCGCAGTGGCGCCGGTGAGTTCAGCCCGCTTCTCGCTGGCACACGTTCAGCCGCTTATTCAGGCCGTTCAGCTGTTTATGTCTGGCAGCGTATTGCTCCGTGCGAACACCATCGTTCTGATTTATCTTGAACAAAGATCACAGAGTCGCTATTTACTGCTGAATACTCCACTCATACCTGAGTGATGCTTCTTCAGCCTCGTATCCTGGCCCCAACATTGATGAATCCTGCGGAAAGATGGGATTACCACCAAGTATCACTCTCAACCTCAAACAAGTGAACATACAAAGTTTAGAGTTTTACCAGTTCAAGTTTATTAAAATCAACATTTACTTTCACTGCATACACAACAAGTGTTGTTTTTGATTAATAGATTTTTGCACTTGAGTTTTTTTGTATTTTCTAATCCAACATAATTTTAAAAAATTATTTCAGTTGAGTGGATGATAGAAATTCACATTATTGTTTTTTCTTTGAAAAAATTTATCTAATTTTTTCTAAAAATAGAAAATATAGTCCACTGATACTGGTTTCTTCCATTTAATGTTCATACAAGGAAATTTAAATCTTTGTGTCTGTTGAAAATTAAAGATTACTGACAGAGCCATAAGAAAATATTGCTTTATTTATCTGATCATAGTCTGCGTTCCTATATTTGTCTGGTTTTCAGTAGGTTCGATTTTCACTAGACCACTCGTCATTTAAAGAATAATTTATGAAAAACAAACGCTCAACACCCCTCGTATACGGCCGGTGTAAATTGGCGTCGGCAAAATGACTTTGAAATTGTTGCCCTAGAATGTCATTGTAGTTAAAGTAACCAATGCTCTGGATAACATGGAACTTAGCCTAACCAGGTCTGCTAAGGCAGTAAAATGGTCATTAGTTCTCTCCTTTGTACTGAAAGTAACTAGCAAGTTGCCAATGTTAACCAGTTATCTTGGATGTTGACTGCCGTTGTGAGTCAGAACGCTTGAATCAACCCTCCTCCTCCGCCAGAGCGTCAGTGTGGCTCTGAACGCTCCAGAGATTTTTAATGACAGTCTGACAACGCTCTGAATTTAAGTGTTATGTTCTGTTAATTACTGATGTCCCCTTGAAGGCGGGAGCACCCTTTGTCATGCGCAGTGTTCTATGTTATTCTGGTACAAACTCATTTGAGTAAATGTGAAGCTCCAGTTCAATTGCTTGTATTCCGAGTCTTTCTTATTACATAAATACGTACTAAGTGTTAAGACAGTACAATGGCGACGAGGATGATTACCTGCAGTGTGCATCACGAATACAGATGGAGTTCGTAGGAAGAGAGGAAGATTTTGACCCTGTAGCACAACAGCTAGCAAGCAGTGAAGACGAGGGAGAGCTGACAGATCAGACCAAAGATCAAAGACCGTTATAAAATAGATGTGTTTGATGACACGCAAGAAAACTGGGCAACTTACATTGATCGACTGGACTTCATTGCAAACGACATTGCTGATAACAAAAGAGTACCAGCGTTGTTGAGTTTATTTGGCCCAAAAACAACATACAGTTTGCAAAGAGATCTGACTGCCCCTCTGAAGCCCTCAAAATCACCTATCACCTAAACCAGGGGTGTCAAAGTCAAATGGACGGAGGGCCAAATAAAAAAATCAGCTACAAGACGAGGGCCGGACTGTTCGAATGTTCATTGAAAATTTTTTAAATGACGCATATAGTCTAGTGAACCTAATTGAACCTACTGAAAACCTAACAAATATATTACAATATGATCAGATAAATAAAGCAATATTTTCTTATGGCTCTGTCAGTAATCTTTAATTTTCAACAGACACAAAAGACAAATTTCCTTTATATAAATATCCCCATAACATGAACATTAAATGAAAGAAACCGGTATTCAAGGCACCATCAGTAGACTATATTTTCTATTTTAGCAAAAGTGGGCTAAATTTACTTCAAAGAAAAAACAATAATAGCAATTTTCTATCATCCACTCAACTGAAATATTTTAAAAATATAATTGGATTGAAATACAAAAAAATAAAGTGCAAAAATCTATTAATCAAAAACAACACTTTGTTTAAGGAGAAGTAACATGCAGTGAAAACAAATATTAAATTTTAACTTTAAACTTGAACTGAGTAAAAACTCTAAATATGTGATTGCACAGTAATGTTCACTTGTTTGAGGTTGAGGGTGATACTTGGTGGTGTCCCATCTTTTCCACAAGTTCATCAATGTTCGGGGTAAGGCTCTGAGCTGAAGAAATCCTCAGAATTGAGTGGAGGTGTTCAGCAGTAAGTCGACTTCTGTGTGATGTTTGTTCAGGTTCATCAAAGAAAACAGTTGTTCACACAGGTATGTGCTGCCAAACATAGACAACGTTTGAGCAGCCTGGATGCGCAGCTGGGGCATTGTGCCGGGAGGAAACGGGCGAACTCCGCAGCACCCACTGCCGCATATTTTGCCCTCAGTGCATCATTGCATTGGAGGTCAATCAACTCCATTTGGAGGTTTGGTGGTGAGCTTTCCACGTCAACAGCAAATGGGTTACCGAGCAGTTCCAACCTGCTTTTTGTGCTTCAAAGTCAGCAAATCGGCGTTGAAAGTCAGCGGCAAGCATACCTATTTTATCAGCCAACTGTGTGCTCGGGAACGCACTGGTAGAGAGCTTCTCTTTCATGGTCTGGCAGCTGGGAAAGTGGCTCAAATTTTCTTTCCGCATCTGCGTCTCCCACAGAGTCAGTTTGGTTTTAAATGCCTTCACTGTACTGTACATATCAGAGATGACACGATCCCGACCCTGCAGCTGCAAGTTTATTGCATTCAGATGACTCGTAATGTCACACAGAAAAGCCATTTCACACAGAAACATTTCGTCTCGGAGTTGTGTTGTGTCTTTCCTTTGCTGTCCAAGAACAGACAAATCTCCTCACGAAGCTCGAAACATCTTTGAAGCACCTTTCCCTGGCTTAGCCATCGCACCTCTGTGTGATAAGGCAAATCACCATGCTCCGTTTCTAACTCCGTCAGAAATGCCTTGAACTGGCGGTGATTCAAACCTTTGGCTCTGATAAAGTTAACTGTGCGCGTGATGATGCTCATTACATGCTCCATTTTCAAGGCTTTACCGCACAACGCTTCCTGGTGTATGATACAATGATAAGCTGTCAGCTCACCTGTCGCGTTTTCCTCTTGCATCTTTTCCCGTATCTTCGCCACCAGTCCGCTCCTGTGTCCACACATCGCAGGTGCTCCGTCGGTTGTCAAACCCACGAGTTTTTCCCAAGGCAGCTCCATCTCATTTACACATCTTGACACCTCTTCATACAAATCATGCCCCGTAGTTGTGCCATGCATAGGACGTAAAGCCAAAAACTCCTCTGTCACGCTTAGGTTGGAGTCCACTCCCGCGGATGAAAATTGACAACTGGGCAATGTCAGAAATGTCGGTGCTCTCATCCACAGCCAAGGAATATGCAATAAAATCTTTTCCCTTTTTCACAAGCTGCTCTTTTAGATTGATGGACAACTGGTCTACTCTCTCGGCAATGGTGTTTCTGCTCAGACTCACATTTAAAAAGAGTTGCCTTTTTTCTGGGCAAAACGTCACAAACTTTAATCATGCAGTTTTTGATGAAATCCCCCTCCGTAAATGGCCGGGCTGATTTAGCGATCTCTTCTGCCAAAATAAAACTGGCCTTGACAGCAGCCTGGCCTTGTGATTTGGCTTTTGAACAGAGCCTGTCGAGATTTGAGGCCTCGTTTTAATTCCTCTGCCTTTTGTAGCCTTTGTTCCATGTCCATATTCTTGTTTTTGTCCGCGTGTTTCGTTTCATAATGTCGTCTCAGATTATACTCTTTCAGTACCGCCACACTTTCTCCACACAGAAGACACACAGGTTTTCCAGCTACCTTCGTGAACATATACTCCGACTCCCACCTTGTTTGAAAACCCCGGTTCTCAGTATCCACCTTCCGTTTTGCCATTTTTTTGATGGGTATCTGAAAAGTTAATTTTACTGTGATACTGGCGACTGCTGTGCCGCGTAAATATTGAAATGAAGCAGCCTACTGTTCGGTCGCGTCACCTTTTGCATTGTGGGAAATGTAGTATTAGTGCGTGTAAAAGATCTACGGGCTGCCGGCTTGCTGCGGGCGGTTCTAATAATAAATCAAGATCATCCCAGGGCCGTAAAAAACCTTCTTGCGGGCCGGATGTGTCTGCGGGCCTTGACTCCTGACAT
>NW_027033123.1:0-5740 GCF_034236695.1 Oncorhynchus nerka | reverse complement strand
CCTAGTATTAATGTCTCTAAACAGATATGACCTGTCTCTATAACAACAACCTCTCCTAGTATTAATGTCTCTAAACAGATATGACCTGTCTCTATAACAACAACCCTCTCCTAGTATTAATGTCTCTAAACAGATATGACCTGTCTCTATAACAACAACCTCTCCTAGTATTAATGTCTCTAAACAGATATGACCTGTCTCTATAACAACAACCTCTCCTAGTATTAATGTCTCTAAACAGATGTGACCTGTCTCTATAACAACAACCTCTCCTAGTATTAATGTCTCTAAACAGATATGACCTGTCTCTATAACAACAACACTCTCCTAGTATTAATGTCTCTAAACAGATATGACCTGTCTCTATAACAACAACAACTCTCCTAGTATTAATGTCTCTAAACAGATATGACCTGTCTCTATAACAACAACAACTCTCCTAGTATTAATGTCTCTAAACAGATATGACCTGTCTCTATAACAACAACCTCTCCTAGTATTAATGTCTCTAAACAGATATGACCTGTCTCTATAACAACAACAACTCTCCTAGTATTAATGTCTCTAAACAGATATGACCTGTCTCTATAACAACAACCTCTCCTAGTATTAATGTCTCTAAACAGATATGACCTGTCTCTATAACAACAACCTCTCCTAGTATTAATGTCTCTAAACAGATATGACCTGTCTCTATAACAACAACCTCTCCTAGTATTAATGTCTCTAAACAGATATGACCTGTCTCTATAACAACAACAACCTCTCCTAGTATTAATGTCTCTAAACAGATATGACCTGTCTCTATAACAACAACAACCTCTCCTAGTATTAATGTCTCTAAACAGATATGACCTGTCTCTATAACAACAACCTCTCCTAGTATTAATGTCTCTAAACAGATATGACCTGTCTCTATAACAACAACCTCTCCTAGTATTAATGTCTCTAAACAGATATGACCTGTCTCTATAACAACAACAACCTCTCCTAGTATTAATGTCTCTAAACAGATATGACCTGTCTCTATAACAACAACCTCTCCTAGTATTAATGTCTCTAAACAGATATGACCTGTCTCTATAACAACAACCTCTCCTAGTATTAATGTCTCTAAACAGATATGACCTGTCTCTATAACAACAACCTCTCCTAGTATTAATGTCTCTAAACAGATATGACCTGTCTCTATAACAACAACCTCTCCTAGTATTAATGTCTCTAAACAGATATGACCTGTCTCTATAACAACAACCTCTCCTAGTATTAATGTCTCTAAATAGATATGATCTGGTTCTATAACAACAATAACCTCTCCTAGTATTAATAAGTTCTAAACAGATATGACCTGTCTTTGCTACCAAACAACCTCCTAGCATTATGTTCCCAATAGATATGACCTGTCTCTACAATAAACAACCTATCCTATATTAATGTCCCTAACAGATAAGGGACCTGTTCTCTATAACAACAACTCTCTCCTAAAATAATGTTCTAAACAGATATGACCTGTCTCATAACAAATAACCCCTCTCCTTTGCATAATGTTCCCAAACAGATAAGCACTCCGTCTCTATATCATCAACTCCTCCTTAGTATTAATGTTCTAAAACAGATATGACCTGTCCCTATAACAACAACAACCTCTCCTAGTATTAATGTTCTAAACAGATATGACTATTCCTATAACAACAACCTCTCCTAGTATTAATGTCTCTAAACAGATATGACCTGTCTCTATAACAACAACCTCTCTAGTATTAAAGTCTCTAAACAGATATGACCTGTCTCTATAACAACAACCTCTCCCTGGTATTAATGTCTCTAAACAGATATGACCTATTCTCTATAACAACAACAACCTCTCCTAGTATTAATGTCTCTAACAGATAGCGACTGTCTCTATAACAACCTCTCCTGTATTAATGTCTCTAAACAGATATGACCTGTCTCTATAACAACAACAACCTCTCCTAGTATTAATGTCTCTAAACAGATATGACCTGTCTCTATAACAACAACCTCTCTAGTATTAATGTCTCTAAACAGATATGACCTGTCTCTATAACAACAACCTCTCCTAGTATTAATGTCTCTAAACAGATATGACCTGTCTCTATAACAACAACAGCCTCTCCCCTAAACAGTATTAATGTCTCTAAACAGATATGACCTGTCTCTATAACAACAACCTCTCCTAGTATTAATGTCTCTAAACAGATGTGACCTGTCTCTATAACAACAACCTCTCCTAGTATTAATGTCTCCCAAACAGATATGACCTGTCTCTATAACAACAACAACCTCTCTAGTATTAATGTCTCTAAACAGATATGACCTGTCTCTATAACAACAACCTCTCCTAGTATTAATGTCTCTAAACAGATATGACCTGTCTCTATAACAACAACCTCTCCTAGTATTAATGTCTCTAAACAGATATGACCTGTCTCTATAACAACAACAACCTCTCCTAGTATTAATGTCTCTAAACAGATATGACCTGTCTCTATAACAACAACCTCTCCTAGTATTAATGTCTCTAAACAGATATGACCTGTCTCTATAACAACAACCTCTCCTAGTATTAAAGTCTCTAAACAGATATGACCTGTCTATAACAACAACAACCTCTCCTAGTATTAATGTCTCTAAACAGATATGACCTGTCTCTATAACAACAACCTCTCTAGTATTAATGTCTCTAAACAGATATGACCTGTCTCTATAACAACAGAACCTCTCTAGTATTAAATGTCTCTAAACAGATATGACCTGTCTCTATAACAACAACCTCTCCTAGTATTAATGTCTCTAAACAGATGTGACCTGTCTCTATAACAACAACAACCTATCCTAGTATTAAAGTCTCTAAACAGATATGACCTGTCTCTATAACAACAACAACCTCTCCTAGTATTAATGTCTCTAAACAGATGTGACCTGTCTCTATAACAACAACAACCTATCCTAGTATTAATGTCTCTAAACAGATATGACCTGTCTCTATAACAACAACAACCTCTCCTAGTATTAATGTCTCTAAACAGATATGACCTGTCTCTATAACAACAACAACCTCTCCTAGTATTAATGTCTCTAAACAGATATGACCTGTCTCTATAACAACAACCTCTCCTAGTATTAATGTCTCTAAACAGATATGACCTGTCTCTATAACAACAACAACCTCTCCTAGTATTAATGTCTCTAAACAGATATGACCTGTCTCTATAACAACAACCTCTCCTAGTATTAATGTCTCTAAACAGATGTGACCTGTCTCTATAACAACAACAACCTATCCTAGTATTAAAGTCTCTAAACAGATATGACCTGTCTCTATAACAACAACAACCTCTCCTAGTATTAATGTCTCTAAACAGATGTGACCTGTCTCTATAACAACAACAACCTATCCTAGTATTAATGTCTCTAAACAGATATGACCTGTCTCTATAACAACAACAACCTCTCCTAGTATTAATGTCTCTAAACAGATATGACCTGTCTCTATAACAACAACCTCTCCTAGTATTAATGTCTCTAAACAGATATGACCTGTCTCTATAACAACAACCTCTCCTAGTATTAATGTCTCTAAACAGATATGACCTGTCTCTATAACAACAACCTCTCCTGGTATTAATGTCTCTAAACAGATATGACCTGTCTCTATAACAACAACCTCTCCTAGTATTAATGTCTCTAAACAGATATGACCTGTCTCTATAACAACAACCTCTCCTAGTATTAATGTCTCTAAACAGATATGACCTGTCTCTATAACAACAACAACCTCTCTTAGTATTAAAGTCTCTAAACAGATGTGACCTGTCTCTGTTTGATCACAAATACTGTAGAAGAACAAGACTTTATTGTCCTTTTCAGATCACAGAAATTAATCTTATTAACCAGCCAATCACACAGCAACAATGCAGTTATTTCAGAGAGGCTGTTGTACCATTATTACCACTATTACCATGGCTGCCTTCCAAATGGTACACTATTCCCTAACATAGCACCTTTTTTCTAGAGTACACTATCTAGAACATAAAGGGTTCTTTGGCTGTCCCCATAGAAGAACACTTTGAATAATCCTACTTGGTTCCAGGTAGAACACTTTTGGGTTACACATAGAACCCTTTCACAGAGGGTTCTACATGGAACCCAAAAGGGTTCTTTCTACCTGGAACTATAAAGGAGTTCTTCTATGGGGACAGCGAAGAATGCTTTTGGAACCCTTTTTTCTAGAGTGTGCAGGACTTTTACAGTAGTGCCCTAATTGTCAGGAACGGGGTTCCATTTGGGACCCTTCCCTCCGTTACACAGTGTTTTATACAACTGTGGCAGACGGAGAAAGCTCAATCATCACAATTCCACTGAGGAAATAAATACTGACAGGTAAATCATTGGATTGAGTTCATAAAACTGGGAGAACATTATATTGTGTGAGGTTTCCTTCATTAATAGGGAAGTTCCACATGCGTCACTACACCAACGTCTGTCGTGTTTTATGGTGTCAAATCTGCTGGCCGCTTTTCCAGTTCCTCACTCTGTCTGTCACTCATGTCCCATGTGGACATTTATGATCCTGTGGTGGCGTGTGTCACTGCCACTTTGATCTCTGGACACATCATCAAGGAAGCACAGAGGCTAATGAGGAGATGACATGTCAACCAATTAAAATCTATAAAATAACATATTTTAAAGTGAGAGAGAGAGTGCCGTTACAAGTCCATACATAGTGAAAGTGGAGGTCGTGCAGGAGCTGTGTGTGAACTGTGAACTCCATTGACTTGTCGTGCAGCAGAGCTGTGGACCAGAACACTGTGGGCCTGTTTAGTGTTAGTGTGTGAACTGTGAACTAACTGTAGACTTGGTCTTGTCATGCAGTAGCTGAGTGTGGACTAGAACACTGTGGGCCTGTTTAGTGTTAGTGTGTGAACTGTGAACTAACTGTAGACTTGGTCTTGTCATGCAGTAGCTGAGTGTGGACTAGAACACTGTGGGCCTGTTTAGTGTTAGTGTGTGAACTGTGAACTAACTGTAAGACTTGGTCTTATCATGCAGTAGCTGAGTGTGGACTAGGGTACTGTGGGCCTGTTTAGTGTTAGTGTGTGAACTGTGAACTAACTGTAGACTTGGTCTTGTCATGCAGTAGCTGAGTGTGGACCAGAACACTGTGGGCCTGTTTAGTGTTAGTGTGTGAACTGTGAACTAACTGTAGACTTGGTCTTGTCATGCAGTAGCTGAGTGGGGACCAGAACACTGTGGGCCTGTTTGGTGTTAGTGTGTGAACTGTGAACTAACTGTAGACTTGGTCTTGTCATGCAGTAGCTGAGTGGGGACCAGAACACTGTGGGCCTGTTTAGTGTTAGTGTGTGAACTGTGAACTAACTGTAGACTTGGTCTTGTCATGCAGTAGCTGAGTGTGGACTAGAACACTGTGGGCCTGTTTAGTGTTAGTGTGTGAACTGTGAACTAACTGTAGACTTGGTCTTGTCATGCAGTAGCTGAGTGTGGACCAGAACACTGTGGGCCTGTTTAGTGTTAGTGTGTGAACTGTGAACTAACTGTAGACTTGGTCTTGTCATGCAGTAGCTGAGTGTGGACCAGAACACTGTGGGCCTGTTTAGTGTTAGTGTGTGAACTGTGAACTAACTGTAGACTTGGTCTTGTCATGCAGTAGCTGAGTGTGGACCAGAACACTGTGGGCCTGTTTGGTGTTAGTGTGTGA